>NC_057810.1:390108654-390113118 GCF_018294505.1 Triticum aestivum | reverse complement strand
CGGCGGCGGTGGAGCGGGGGAGGGTGCGGGGGGTGCCCGTTGGCAGCGGTGGAGCGGGGGAGGGTGCGGGGGGCCGGGTGCTCGTCGGCAATGGTGGAGCGGGGGAAGGTTGCGGTGGGTCGTCGGTGGCGGTGGAGCTAGCGGGGGAGGGTGCGGGTGGGATCGAGATGGAGGGGGATCGAGATCGAGATGGAGGGAGAATCGAGATCGAGATGGAGGGGGATCGAGATTGAGTGTCCTCATGAATTCAAAAAGTGCCCAGGAAATTTAAAAATATTCATGATATCAAAAAGTGCCGATGAAATACAATCGAGAAATGAAGACTTTGATTTAAATGCAATCGATCTTAGCTAGCTATCTGTTCGCAATCTTCTGGCCCTTCTTTTTCGCAAATGGAGTTCTTCTGTGAAACGGACGTCCTTTAGGTAGGGTGGTCCTGCTTCTTCTTGTGGTGTGTGCTGCTACTTCATCTTTGTCGTCATATTCGATCTTCGGGTCGCCGTACTTGTCGAAGTCTTGCTCATTGGCTACTCCATCCATTCCGATGATCTTCCTTTTGCCTCTCCTCATGACAACGTGACTGGGCTTTGATGGGTCGGTAATGAAGAAGCATTGGTCCACTTGGGAAGCCAGTACCCATGGCTCATTTTTCGCGGTGACATTTGCGCCCGCGGTCTTGGATTTGGCTTCGAGTATAACCATGGTGGTGAAATACCGGTCTTCTTTTAGGACGCTCTCGGCCCATCTGACACGGAACATCGAGACCTTCTCTCCAGCGTAGCTCAGCTCCCAGATCTCCTCGATCCTTCCATAGTATTTGTCCTTGTCGTTACCGGTGTAGGATTCCATCATTAACCCGAAGTTCTGATAACCATCGCTCTTCATGTCCTTGTTCTCGGTGTAGAATGTGATAGTCGTTGATATCGTACGCCTCATATGTCATCAGGTTGTGCTCGGCGCCCTGTGACAAGGCGAATATGAGTTGTTCTTCCGCAGAATAATCCTCATGTAAAGGGTACGGCATAAGCTTCTACTTGAACCAACGCGTGAAACATGAGTTATGCTCTTTGATTATATCTCCGTCCGTCCTCTGTTGGCCTCGGTCATTGTACGTCTTCTCAATAAAGGTTTTGTGCTCTACCACCAAAGGATCGACCACATCTATGTGTTGCAGCGTGACTAGGTTTGCTCTTTCAAAGTCGGCGAGTCGACCCTCGAAGTCGACATGCATTTCGCGGCGACCCTCACGGTGACCCCATCCAGCGAGCCTGTCGAGGTGCCTGTTGACGGGCAGACCAACGGGGTTCTCGATGCCTAGATAATTCGTGCAGTAGGAGATGCACTCTTCGGTCAGAAAGCCCCTGGCTATACTTCCCTCTGGACGTGACATGTTGCGAACGTATCCTTTGATGACACCATTCATCCTTTCGAATGACATCATGCTATGAAGGAACGTCGGCCCGAGTTGGATGATACCCTCCACGATATGGACCAGCAGATGCACCATAACGTCGAAGAATGTGGGTGGGAAGTACATCTCAAGCTCGCGTAGTATCACCATGATCTCTTCCTGTAGCCTTCTGAGTTGCCTCACGCCAATCGACTTCCAAGATATGACGTCGAGAAAGTTGCATAGGCCAAATAGCGTTTCACGGACGTGCGCGTCCATGATCCCACGGATTGCAACTGGAAGTATCTGTGTCATCAGCACGTGACGGTCATGAGACTTCATCCCGCTGAACTTCTGCTTTGCTGGGTCTAGGTATCTGCTTATCTTCCCCGCATAACCGTAAGGAAGTTTTACTCCTATGAGGAAGGTGAAAAACTGCTCGATCTCCTCCTGACTTAGAGTGAAGCACGCGGGAGGGTAGTCATTTCCGGTCTTCTTGGCCTTTTTGCCTTTGCGACGAGTTTCTGTGTCCTGCTTCGCCTGATCATCATCATCATCATTAGCGTGAAGCTCCTGCCTGATGCCCATTGATTTGAAGTCTGCCCTTGCTTTCGGCCCATCTTTGGTCGTCTCTGGCATGTTGAGCAGGGTACCAAGCAGACTCTCGCACACGTTCTTCGTGATATGCATGGCATCAAGGCTGTGAGGCACACGGTGGATCTTCCAGTACGGCAAGTCCCAGAAAACAGACCTCGTTTTCCATACCTTCAGCAATGGGTGTGGCGCCTTTCGCTTCTTTCCCGGCTCTGGCACCTTTTGCTTCTTTCCCTGCAGTGGGCAATCTTTCCAATTTTTCAACAGCTCGTCTATTTCCTCGCCGCTCCTCGTACGCGGGCGTTTTCGGGGTTCGGTTTCACCATCAAACAGATCCTTGCGTTTCCTCCACGGGTCATCGTCGCGAAGCCACCTTTGATGTCCCATGAACATGGTTTTCAAAGACCCGGGATCTCTATCTAGCTGGTGATACGTTGTGTCATCCATGCACCTTACGCATCCAGAAAATCCGTGGACTACCTGCCTCGCAAGATATCCGTAACCGAGATAGTCGTGCACTGTCGTGAGCAGTGCGGCTCTCATAGGGAAATATTCTTTCTCTGCAGCGTCCCACGTATTGGCTGGCGTTTTCCACAACGTGTCTAGCTCCTCTTTCAGCAGCCCCAGATACAGATTGATGTCGTTCCCTGGTTGTTTCGGCCCTTCAATTAGCATACTCATGTGAATGTACTTCCTCTTCATGCACAACCAGGGGGGAGGTTGTACATCCACACAAACACAGGCCAGGTGCTATGTGTGCTTCTCTGGCTGCCAAACGGATTGAGTCCATCGGTGCTCGCGCCCAGCATGATTTTCCTTGGATCCTTCCCAAATTCTGGGTATTCGAAGTTCAACGCTTGCCACTGGCTCGCATCCTTAGGGTGACTCAGCATCTTGTCTTTTTTATTTATCTCCGGATCATTTCCGTCATCTTCCCGCTTCTTCTCCTCTCTATCCGTGTGCCAACGCAGGAGCTTTGCTACCTTAGGGTCCGCGAAATACCGCTGCAGACGAGGAGTGATCGGAAAGTACCACACCAATTTTTGAGGAGCTTTCTTCCTCTTCTTGTATCGAGTGACGCCGCACACCGGACATATGGTAGACTCCGCGTGCTCGTCCCGATAAATGATGCAATTGTTCATGCACACATGGTATTTCACGTGCGGTAAATCCAGAGGACACACGATTTTCTTCGCCTCCTCGAAACTGGTCGGGCACTTGTTCCCCTTGGGAAGATGTTCGTGCCAGAATGACATGTTCTCGTCGAAGCATGCGTCGGTCATTTTGTGTTTTACCTTCATCTCCAGAGCCATGAGTGTTACTTTCATGTGGGTATCCTCGGGTCTGCATCCTTCATACAAAGGAGTAACCGCGTCTATCTCTAGTTGATCCAGCTTGGCTTTCTCTTGGGCGGCAGCTCTTGCGTTATCCGTCTGCTTGAGAAGCAGCTCTTGAATATGAGGGTCCTGCACCCAGCCTCCATCGTCGTCTGCTCCGGCATCTTCATCTTCATGATCATGCCCTTCGTCTTGATCTTCCTCATCATCATGTACGACATCTTCTACATGATGACTATGTACAACATCACCGTCGTGATCATGTCCTGGAGATTCTTCGTCTTCTCGCTCGCCCTCGCCGCAGTGGTTGTATTGTTGCCCTTCCTCATTTCTTGCCCGACCCCCATGGACGACTTCATAGTCATCTTCATCACCTTGCCACCGATAGCCATCCATGAAACCACGCAAGAGCAGGTGGTCCCGCACCTGCCCGGAATCCGGGTCCGCAATAAGGCTCTTCAGCTTGCATCTTCGACACAGACATCTTATCTCTGTCTCGTTCTTTTGAAGCATCTCGGCCTTCGCGGAGCTCAAAAAACTATTCATGATGCCTTCGGTCATCGTGCAGAACATGGTCGCCTGCGGGGTAGAGCAAAACGATATTTCAGAACCAAGAAAAAATTTGGCAAGACCTTCCCTAAAAATAGGACCAAAAAGAATGCATAGTGCCAAAATTCTCGCCGAAACGGAAATGAATCAACATTCCGGCAAAATATTGGCAACTATCGCATTTCAAATACCGGTACCTGCAAACACAAACATATATGCAACACCACAAACACATGCAACACCACAAACATACATAGATCTAGCTAGGCCACAAAAAGTGCATGTGCACGTTGTTGGAGCGAGCTAGGGAGAAAAAAAGTAGATCTACATCATGAAGATAGCTTTCCCCTTACTTACCTATCAAAAAAAGGTAATTTTGCCACTTAATTTTGATGAATCTATGGTGCGAATGAGGTGAGGAGGAGGAGGCAGCCGAAAGCTTGGAGAAGGAGGTGGAGGGAATGAAGTGGGGAAAGTGAGTGGGCAGGTGTGGCTGTTCAAAATATCTTGTTGGGGTCCCAGGTTACTAATGGCGCACCACCTGCAAATGCGCCATTAGTAACCCTGGTTACTAATGGCGCACCTGCAGGTGGT
>NC_057810.1:389833007-390108160 GCF_018294505.1 Triticum aestivum | reverse complement strand
ATATATACTAATGGCGCACCTGCAGTAGGTGCGCCATTACTAGTTCAAACTAGTAATGGCGCACTGTGACACGGTGCGCCATTAGTAGTTTTGCAAAAAAGAATAAAAAAAATACAGTATTGGTGCACTCTGTGGCTGGTGCGCCATTACTAGTTAGAACTAGTAGTGGCGCACTTCGGTCGGATACGCCATTAGTATGTATGTAAAAATGAAAAAAAAAATCACTAGTGGCGCACCTTTTGTCTGGTGCGCCATTAGTGTCTTCTGCACTAATGGCGCATCGCCAAGTGGTGCGCCCTTAGTATATAGTAGTGGTGCACTACCTCTCTGGTGCGCCATTAGTGTCCATCCCATCTATAGCCCTTTTCCTAGTAGTGCCCTACGGGGTGTACTACTACACTTGCATGCCTTTCGGGCTGCGCAATGCCTGGGCTACCTTCCAACGGCTGATGCACATCGCACTGGGCCGACAGCTCGGGAGAAACGCTAAGGCTTATGTTGATGACATAGTGGTGAAGTCTCGGGAGGCGAATACCCTGATTGAGGATCTGAAGGAAACGTTTGCCAGCCTGTGCAAGGTGGACCTGTGGCTCAATCCCGAGAAGTCCGTGTTCGGGGTTCCCTCTGACAAGCTACTGGGCCTACTAGTGTCGCACAAAGGAATCAAGGCCAATCCGGAGAAGGTCAAGGCCATAGAAGACATGAGCCCCCTGCAGACGCTCAAGGAGATGCAGAAGCTGGCGGGCTGCATGACCTCATTGGGGCACTTCATCTCCAAGATGGGGGAATGCACCCTCCCGTTTTTCAAGCTGATGAAAAAGAAGGGACCATTTGATTGGACCCCTGAAGCTGATGCAGCCTTTCAAGACCTTAAGAGATACCTGACCAGCCCGCTAGTGATGGTGGCGCCGCGCCTTCTCAAGCCCCTGGTGCTCTATTTGGCCTCCACCCCTCACTCCACCAGCACCGCTCTTGTCGCGTTGAAGGAGGAGCGCCCGATCAAGGACCCTCAGCAGGGTGCCCGGTCACCAAGCAAATCGGGGCAGCCTCGGGATGGTGCTCCTAAGGCCCCGACTAACTCAACGGCTAACATCCCTCACAAGGTTCAAACCGACCCTCCAGCTGGAGGGGCTCCTGAGGCTGAGGCTCGCGAGGCCGCAGCTAGCGAGGTAGGTGATGGGACCCCCGAAGTCTCACATCCTCAAGAGACACAGGACCTCACCAACACCTTCTCCCTCGTCGAGCACACGGTATACTTCGTCAGCACAGTGCTACAGGAGGCATGGGCGCACTACCCCATGCCCCAAAAGCTCTTGCTCGCGCTCCTCATTGCCTCCCAAAAGTTGCACCACTAATTCCAGGGGCATACCATCAAGGTCGTCTCAGCCTACCCACTAGAGAGGGTGCTCCGGAGCCCTAATGCCACTTGGCGGGTTGCAGAGTGGAACATTGAGCTTCAGGCATTCTAGCTCGAGTTCAGCACCACCAGGGTCATCAAGGGCATGGCCCTCGCAGACTTCATGGCAGAACAGACTGACGTCCCTGACCGTGGGATATACGAGGATCGCTCCCTCTTTCCTGGAAACGAGGCGCCGGACGGGTGTATCATGTACTTTGACGACGCATTCTCACGACAAGGCATGGGGCCCGGGGCCATCCTCATCTCACCTGCCAAGGACAAGCTCTACTATGTTGTACAACTCTGTTTCCAGCAGGGCGAATAGGTCTCCAACAACATCGAAGAGTACGAAGCTTGCTCACCGGCCTCAGAACCGCGACGACAGTGGGGGTGAAGTGTCTCACCATCAGGGGTGATTCACAGCTCCTCATCAACTTCTCCAACAAAGAGTACACACCCAAGGATGAACACATGGAGACATACCTGGAAGAGGTATGCAAAATGGAGAAATGATTCCTGGGCTTGCAACTGCAGCTCGTGCCACGAGGAACAAACAAGTAGGCGGAGGACATTGCCAAGAGGGCATATCGGAGGCTACATCAGGAGCTAGGGGTGTTTGAGGAATGGCTCTTCAAGCCATCGGCGGCTCCCCCCACCGCAGCACTATCGCCACCCAGGAGGACCTACCCCAAGCACCAGCAACAGGTGCCCCAGCATGCGGCCCATCCTCAGGGGCCCGCCTGCTCCTTGCGCTTGAGCCCCAGGAGGGGTGCAGGACCGAGGAATTCAAGACATACCTGCTTCAAGGGACTCTGCCGGAGAAGGAGGATGCCGAGCGCGTGGCTTGTTAGGCCACGGCTTACTGCATCAGGGACGGTGAGCTATACCGCAAAAGGCTCAATGACGTTTCTTTGCGATGCATCTCAAGGGAGCAGGGGCTCGAGTTGCTGGCAGACATACATGGTAGGGACTGCGGACACCACTCTTCATCACGCGCCCTCGTGGGCATGGCATTCCGAAGTGGGTTCTATTGGCCCATTGCACTCAACGACGCCACTGAGCTGGTGCGCTCCTACGAAGAATGCCAGTTCCACGCCAAGTAGATCCACCAGCCCGCGCAAGGCCTCCAGACTATCCCACTCACGTGGCTGTTCGCGGTCTGGGGTGGACATCTTGGGGCCATTTCCACGAGCACTAGGGGGCTACTGCTACCTCTACGTCGCCATCGACAAGTTCACCAAGTCGGCGGAGGTAGAAGCCGTTCGCACCATCCCAGCTGGATCAGCCGTCAAGTTTATCAAAGGCCTCGTGAGCCGGTTTGGCATCCCTAACCGCATCATCACCGACAACGGCTCGCAGTTCACTAGCAAACTTTTCAAAACATATTGTGCTAACCTTGGAATGCAGATATGCTATGTCTCAGTGGCACAACCCAGGAGCAATGACCAGGCTGAGCGCGCCAACACCGAAGTCTTGAGAGGCCTCAAGGCAAGGACTTTCAAGAAGAAACTCAAGGCCTGCGGCAGGGGCTGGCTCGATGAGCTCCAGTCTGTGTTGTGGTCCATCCGCGCCACTGCGACCAAGTCGACGGGTGAGACGCCATTCTTCCTCGTCTACGGAGCTGAAGCGGTTCTCCCACACGAGGTCAAGCATCACTCCACGCAGGTCCTAGAATTCGACGAGGCACGTCAGGACGCCATGTGGGGGATGGTTCTTGTGCTGGCGGTGGAATGCCGCCGTCAAGCCTCACTCCGAGCGGCAAGGTACCAGCAAGCGCTGCGGCAGTACCACTGCTGTAGCGTCCGCTCCAGGACGTTGGATGTGGGAAACCTTGTCCTGAGGCGGGTGCTCTCTAGGGAGGGGCTACACAAGCTCTCTCCATTGTGGGAGGGCCCATTTAGGATTATCCATGTCTCCACGCATGTCGCTGCGCGCCTGGAGACACAGAACGGGGTCCCCATCCAGAACGCCTGGAACATCCAGCACCTCTGGAAGTTCTACCCATGAAGCAAGGCTCCAGCCTCTGAAGGTGTCCGCTCGTGACACTCTCACGTAATAATGAGTGGGGCTATACATGCCCCGGAGTCTCCTGAGAGCCGCCCTAGGGCCTCACAGGGGCTCCCTCCCACGTCCTAGTGGCAGCACTTAGCTCCACTCTGGTGAGAAGACTAGACTAGCTGCCGGATGCGGCTGTTCATTTGCTTTCCGATGTTGCTTGCAATCTTTTAGTGATCTTTAATGGAGTTGGTGCTTTCGTGCTTTGGTTCGCCAAGTTCTTAGGATGGGCCAGGAAGGAGTGGCAGTTGCCCATCGCTCTTCCCCGCGCGCCTCACGCGTGGGGGCTAGGAAGGTGTGTGCGCACGGGCCCGCCCTCGCACAAGCACACCTCGCCGAACTGCGTTGCCCCAGTGCTTCGGCTTTATCCTTGCAAGGAGCCCTCGATCAAGATCACGGGCACCAGCACCCCCTCATGTCCATGCCCCTCAGGCAGCAGGACACGGTGCATTAAGACAAAGCTAACCTATGACAGGAGGCTCGCACAAAGGAGAATGAGGTGCTTGATAGGTTTCTTTTTCTCTAAACAGCTCTGCAGGAGGTCTACAACACCTCCCAAGGCCTCAAACGCCTCCCGAGTCACCGGGAATGGCGGCTTTGCCAGATGCCAAGGGTCTCGCCTCGGGAGGTGGGAAGCCACCGCAAACACGTCAAGCTAAGTTATCCTACCCTTGTCTACCTAGAGTACAGACATCATGGCACAGCATTAAGATAAGCATTGGATACAGGGGCATAACTTCCATAGTTCATTACACACTGTAGCGAGGCACCCTACTTTTTTCAAATTGTAGAAGAAAGGAAAGGTCAAACAAAAGTGGCCCATGGTCATGCAGATCCAGTGCCAGCGCCGCATCCTCAAGCAGCACCTCAAGGTGCCCCCGGTGCTCCACCAATTCACCCTCAAGTGGCCCGAAGCCGCGGCAGGACTCGAGTCCATTTTCGGCGGCCCTAAGCTCAGGCCGGGCTCCCTTCCAGCTTCACCAGGGTGTGGCAGCGAGACGACCCACCGCCACCCTCGATTGGAGCTCGACGGTGCGGGGGCTGGTCGTAGCCGCCGCTACTCGAGCTCTCATCCGGGGAAGAGCTGCCGCCATGGGAGGATGAGTGGGCATCGTCAAGGCCAAGTTCACCCTCGTCGTCGGCGCAGCCGACGTCAAGGCCAAGCTCGTCGTCGCTGTCGTCTTTTGGGAAGCACCTCACGCGGCGGCCGTCCTCCTTGAACACCCTCATGAAGAGGGTTGCCAGGCCGTCGTACTTGAAGTGGAGGGTGCACCTCCTGCCCAGGCCTCGTGCACGGGCAAACGCCTGCTTGTCGCGGGTCAGGACCATGCTGCCCATGGCGGCGAGCGTAGTCCCCACCCACAAGGCCCTACTACAGCAGTCGTCGCCTTGCAGCCAGAGGCCGTCGAGCCCCGAGGATGGCAGCTCGCCGGAGAAGAAGCGCGGAAGCCCGAACGAGGTACCAGTGTGCCTCTCTGACCACACCACAAACTCCGGGAGCACGTCTAGTGAAGAGAAGCGCAGCCGAGGAGGGCGAGCAACCACAGCATGCCTTCCCTCATCCTGGGGCTGCCCCGGGGCCGGTGGCCCCCGCCGCGAGAAGAAGTGCTACCACGGACGCCAAGGGAGACGCTGTCCCTTGAAGATGCGTGCCCGCGCACCTTGGGGGATGCCGCCGGGGTGGCGGCGTGCTTGCGAGGACGGTCGCGACCCCTCTTGCGTTGCGGAGGAGCTGGCCCCTCCTTGGAAGCCTACCGCTTCTCAGCAGCCGAGAACCTCCTCGTCCGTGCCATGGAAGCAACAGCAAGATGGAGAAGGAAAGGGGACAAGCAGCAAGAAGACGGAGGAAGAGATGAGTGAGGGGGCACTGCCCCTCGCCTAATTTGTAGCCGGAGGGAGGCCAACCACCGGCCTCCACGACCTCGAGTAATGATGATCTTTTGCATGCAGCATCGACTCGTCAAGTCGAACAGTTGTCGAGGTAGCATGGGGAAGTGGAGACGCCCACGTCCCATCAATTGCCACGCGTCATCGAAGGCCGCAGGCGGTTAGGGCACGCGGTAATACGCACTTGCCCTTTTGCTTCGCCTAGAAGCCAACTCCGAGCGCGCCTTGGGCCCGAGGGCTACTGTCGGCGTTCTGGATACGGGGGTACCCAGACTTGCCTGCCTGCAGCCCATTGCGTGGCTCCATCGACGGCCTAGTACGGCCTTGCTTCGGCATCCACAAATCAAGACCCTCGCGAGGGGCCAAGCCTCGTGAGGCGGACGACACCAAGACCTCCAAGGGGATCAGCCTCCTCAGGCTGGCTCCCGAGGAGCGGAAATTTCTATGCAAGGTGCACCTCATGAGGCTCAGCTGACGTGAGCCATGACGATCAAGGCCAGGCGGGCGCCAGGCAGGCGCCGGCAGGCGCACAGAACCAGTTTCCTCTTTGGTGCAAAGGAAGCAAGAAGGAGGCGCGGAGTCCTGAGGAATCAGCGAAAGGTTTCCATTCTGGTGCAACAAGACCAAGACCGCCAGGACGGCAGGAAGGAGGTCATTACCGAGCCCACCACAACGTCACGACTAGAGGCTTTTGCAGGCGAAGACCACTTTAGTCAGGATAGGATATACTTCTTGTCCCCCTTTAAATCTGGCCGTTGTGGGATCCCTGCCCGCCAACATTTGGGAAGAGGACCAAGGCCACTATAAATAGGACTTAGCCACCACCATAGAAGGGGAGATCGATCCGAACGGAGCGAAGCCATTCCTCCTTCACCAGCTCTCTGTGTCGAATATCGGGTTCCGACAAAACCCTTATGGTTCGAACTCTACGGTGCGCGCGAAGATCTTCCGCTTTTGCAGGCGAAGACCACTTTAGTCAGGATAGGATGTACTTCTTCTCCCCCTTTAAATCTGGCCGTTGTGGGATCCCTGCTCGCCAACATTTGGGAAGAGGACCAAGGCCACTATAAATAGGACTTAGCCACCACCATAGAAGAGGAGATCGATCCGAACAGAGCGAAGCCATTCCTCCTTCACCAGCTCTCTGTGTCGGATATCGTGTTCCGGCAAAACCCTTATGGTTCGAACTCTGGGTTGCGCGCGAAGATCTTCCCCCTACCGATCCATGTCCCAACGCCTCGCTATGAATCTAAGCTACACGATGAACAACACAAGGGACACAAGGTTTATACTGATTCGGGCCACCATTGTGGTGTAATACCCTAATCCAGTGTGTGGTTTGGTGGATTGCCTCTGGGGCTGATGATGAACAGTACAAAGGAAGAACATCTTCGCGAGAGCTGTTCTTGGGCTGGTGCAGTGAACTACTTGGGTGAGTTCGATCGCCTGCGGATCTGATGAGAACTCGATACCATCTACTGTGGTGCCTATCTCTATATATAGAGGCCCAGGTCCTCTTCCTGAATATCGAGTTGGAAGGGCGCCAACAACGGCCATTTTGAAGGGGAACATCAAGTACAAGTTATCCTGACTAAAGTTGGTCTCCGACTGCCAAAGGCCCTGGCGATGACGCCGTCTTGGGTTCCACGGTGACCTCCGTCCTGCCGCTCTGCTGGTCTTGGTCTCGTTGCACCAAAATGGTAACCTTTGCTTGATACCTCGGTACTCCGCACCTGCACTTGCCCCCTTTGCACCAAAGAGGAAATAGGACACTATGCAGGCCGGCTCCCTCCTGGTCTCGATCGTCATGGCTTGTGTCACGAGCACCTCGCGAGGTACCCCTGCCTTGATCTCTCCGCCTCCTCATGAGCCTGCCTGGTGAGGCCTTTCCAGAGGAATCCTTGCATCATTCGCTCCGCGAGGGTTTTGAGCTTGAGTTGATGAAGATGGACCGTCTGGGGACCCCCATTCCCAGGACGCCGACAGTAGCCCCCGGGCCCAAGGCGTGCTCGGACATGGCTTAGCGACGAAGCGAAAGGGCAAGTGCGGAGCGCCGCGGGCCCCAACAGCCTGCGGCCTTGGTCGCCGCGTGGCGGTTGATTGGACGTGGGCATCTATGCTTCCCCATGCTACCTCAACAACTGCCCGATTTGACGAGTCCCTGCTGCATGCAAAAAGATTCATGATTACCTGCGATCGTGAAGGCCGATGGTTAGCCTCCCTTGGGCTGTAAATGCGGGAGGGTGTAGGCCCCCGTTGCACATCTCCATTCCCCGCTTGCTTCTTCTTCCTCCCTGCTCCAGTCTCCCACCGTGTCCCATGGCACCGACGAAGAGGTTCTCGGCCGCGGAGAAGGGAAAGGCTCGTCGAGAAGGGCCTGGCTCCCCTCCACCCAAGCGCGGCCGAGGTCGCCCCCACAAGCACCCTGCGACTCCTGTGCTGGCTCCTCGCGGTCGCGGCGGTGGTCCTTCACACGGTGACGGCCGCCCAGTGGATGAGGGAAGGCATGTTATGGTCGTGCGGCCTCCCAGGCCGCGCTTCCACTCGGCAGAGGTGCTGCCGGAGTTTGTCATGTGGTCGGCGGACCCAGGCGGTAGCTGGCTCCAGCTTCCCCTCTTCTTCGCCGGCGAACTCCCAGCTGGCGCTCCTGGCGGCCTCTGGCTCCAGGCGGATGGCTGCTGCAGCAGGGCTTCCTGGGTCTCGGTGGAGATCTCCGTCGCCAGGAACATGGCATTGGCCCGCGGCTGGCAGACGTTTTCCTGCGCCTGCGGCCTGAGCCGGCGGTGCACCCTGCACTTCAAGTATGACAGCGCCGCGACCCTCTACATGAGGGTGTTTGGAGAAGATGTCCGCCATTCCAGGAGCTGCTCTGAAGACGATGACGGCGACCAAGTGCTGGGACTTGGCGACGGCCGCCACGAGGACGAAGGCAAGCCTGCTGCCAGCGGTGCTTGCAGCTCGCCAAGCTTTAGCGGCTCCCCCTGTGCTGACAGCTCCTCCAGCGGTGGCCGTGATCAACCACCGCGCCATCGTGCTCGCTTCGAGGGTGGTAGCGGGTCATCCCACCATCGCGCCTCGGTGAAGCGTGAGGAGGATTCTGATTGAGCTTTGGTGGGCGGTGTGAATCCCCCCTCACGGGTCGTCGTCGGGCATGCCGCGTTTATTTTGTTTATCTCCTTTTCCTGCTTAGAGAGAGAGAGAAGTATGGAGCCCCATGGGGGCGTGCTGGACTATTTCCCTTAATTAATATGCTATTTCTATTATTCCCATGCCGTGTTGTGGTGTTGCGGCTGTCTGCTTGTGCGTAGGAACAACTTAGCTCAAGGGGCTCGCTATTGTTTTCGCCTCGCGAGGTACCTGCGTGAGGCCTTGCCGGGTGTCTTGAAGTCTACAAAATTTAGCCGGGAGGATAGCTTTCGAACCTTAGTCGTGAGGGTGTCCGGCTCAGGTCCTGTGTTCGCGTCGTGATGCCCGTGGGGCATGGACCGGGAGGGGTGCTCCCGCTGTGAACTTGAGTGTGGAAGCCTCATGAAATTAGGCAACAAGGTACTCGCGAGGGCGCCCGCGCAGCCCCCTCGCAAGGTTTGCGAAAGAGAGGATGAGTTAGGTGAAAAACCAAGACAAAGAATCACGGGCTGGGGACGGCAAACAACACTAAAAGCAACTCCAATAGAGTTTCGAACAAGGGTGAACAAGCCAACTGCGGAAAGCAAATGAAAAGCCGCGTCCGACACCTAATCTAGTCTTCGCTATCTTCTGACCAGCGCGGAGCTAAGTGCTGGCACTGGGCGTGGGCGGGAGCCCCTGAGGCCCAAGGGCGGCACTCCCGAGACTCCGGGGCGTGTACAGCCCCAACTCATTATTACGTGAGAGTGTCACGAGCGGCGAGCTTCACAGGGATTGGCTTTCTTCACAGGCACCGGGCCTTTTCTTGGGGCGACGAGCTTCGCAGGCATTGGGCCTTCTTTGTAGGCACTGGGCCCTTCTTCACAAGCGCCGGTCCTTCTTTATAGGCACTGGGCCTTACTTCAAGGGTAGAATCTCTGGAGGTGCTGAATGTTCCACGCGTTCGGGATGGGCACCCCCTCCTGGGTTTCCAAGCGTGCGGCTCCAGCTCTAGAAACATGGACAACCTTGAACGGGCCCTCCCGCATGGGTGAGAGCTTGTGCAGCCCTTCCCTTGAGAGCGCCAGCCTGAGCATGAGGTCACCTACCTCAAGAGTCCTGGGGCAGATGTTGCGGCAGTGGTACCGCCACAGCGCCTGCTGGTATCTTGCCGCTCGAAGCGCGGCCTCCCGACAGTGTTCCTCCCCCAGCACGAGATCCATCCCCCGCATGGCTTACTGCTACGCTTCATCAAACACTAGGACCCGCACGGAGCGACGCTTGACCTCGTGAGGGAGGACCACTTCCGCTTCGTAGACAAGGAAGAATGGGGTTTCGTCGGTCGTCTTGGTGGCGGTAGTGCGGATAGACCATAGCACGGACTGGAGCTCGTCGTACTAGCCCCTGCCGCAGGCTTCCAGCTTCTTTTTGAAGGTCCTGGTTTTGAGGCCTTTCAGGATCTCTGCGTTGGCGCGTTCAGCCTAGCTATTGCTCCGACGGTGTGCCACTGAGGCGTAGCATATCTGCGTTCCAAGGTTAGCACAATATGTTTTGAAGAGATTGCTGGTGAACCGCGAACTGTTGTCGGTGATGATGCGATTAGGCACTCCGAATCGGCTCACGAGGCCCTTGATAAACTTGACTGCGGAGCCAGCTGGGATGGTGCGGACAGCTTCCACCTCAGCCCACTTGGTGAACTTGTCAATGGAGACGTAGAGGTAGCGATAGCCCCCTGGCGTCCGGGGAAACGAGCCCAAAATGTCCAGCCCCCCAACCGCGAACGGCCACGAGAGTGGAATGGTCTGATGGCCCTGAGCTGGCTGATGAATCTGCTTGGCTTGGAATTGACAGGCTTCGCAAGCCTTCACCAGCTCGATTGCGTCGTCGAGTGCTGTAGGCCAATAGAACCCGCTGTGAAACGCCTTGCCGACGAGGGTCCGTGATGACGAGTGGTGCCCATAGTCTCCACCGTGAATGTCTGCCAGCAACTCCTTCCCCTGTTCCCTGGAGACGCAATGCAGGGAATCACCGTTCGGCCGCTTCCGATAGAGTTCTCCGTCTTGGATGTAGTAAGTCGTGGCCTGCCAGGACACGTGTTCCGCGTCCTCTTCTTTCTCTGGTAGAGTCCCTTGCATCAGGTAATCCTTGAGCTCCGCAGTCCAACATCCTTCCTGAGGCTCAAGCGCCAGGAGCAAGCATGCTCCTGAGGCAAGCAGTTGTGGGTGTTCCTCCCGAGGTTGCGTTGTGCTTGATGGTGATGGTACTGCTGAGGGTTTGAAGAGTCATTCCTCAAAAACGCCAGGCTCCTGAGGTAGCTGCCTTGATGCCCTCTTGGCGATGTCATCAGCCTCCTGATTGGTGCCGCGAGGCACATGCTGCAGCTCCAGCCCCAAAAATTGCTTTTCCATCTTGCGCACTTCTGCAAGATATGCCTCCATGTGCTCGTCCTTGGGCTCCTATACTCTATTGGAGAAGTTGACGAGGAGATGTGAGTCACCCTTGATAATGAGGCGCTTCACCCCCAGTGTGGCCGCAGCCTTCAAGCCTGCTATGAGGCCCTCGTATTCCACTATGTTGTTGGAAACCTTTTCGCCCGGCTGGAAACAGAGCTGCACGGCGTAAGAGATCTTGTCCTGAGTGGGGGATATAAGGACTGCGCCAGCCCCTGCACAATGCCGCGATAATGCTCCATCGAAGTGCATAACCCAGCCGTCTGGTGCCTCGCTTCCTGGGGAAACCGTCCGATCCTCGCCTGCTTCGAGCCCTGGCGCCTCTGTCCATTCTGCCACAAAATCTACAAGTGCGGCTCCTTTGATGACTCTGGTCTTGCTGAATTCGAACTGAAACGCTTGCAACTTGATGTTCCATTCAGCGACCCTTCCAGCGGAGTTGGGACTCCTGAACACCCTCTCCAATAGGTAGGCTCAGACAACCTTGATGGAGTGACCTTGGAAGTAGTGTCGCAGCTTCTGAGAAGCCACCAATAGCGTGAGCAAGAGCTTTTGGGGCATGGGGTACCGTGCCCTTGCATCCCGCAGCACCATGCTGATGAAATACACGGGATGCTCGACGAGGGTGGGCGCGCCGACGAAGCCCGCACCCTCCAGAGAGTCGAGCGCCTCCTGAGACATCAGAGCCCTCGGCTCCTGACTGCTTCGTGAGGTCCCCTCACCTCCGGAGGCGTCTTCCTATTGAGGCTGGTCCCCATCTGCCGAGGCCGTGGCCCTCGCGAGGCCTTCCTGGCCTTGAGCCGCCGCGGTCGGGGTCGCGGCCGATGTGGCCTTGACCCGGCGCTCCTCCCGAATCGCCACCAGAGCTGCGCTGGTGGAGTAGAGTGTGGCGGCGAGGTAGAGCACCAAGGGCTCCTGAGGGCGTGGAGCCACCATCACAGGAGGGCTCGTCAGGTACTTCTTGAGATCTTGGAACGCTTCGTCGGCCTCTTGAGTCCATTCGAACGGACCCTTCTTCTTCATCAGCTTGAAGAAGGGCAGGGCACGTTCCCCCAGCCTGGAGATGAAGCGCCCTAACACGGTCACTCGCCCGGTGATCTTCTGCATTTCCCTGAGGGTTTGCGGCGGACTCATGTCTTCGATTGCCTTGACCTTCTCTGGGTTAGCCTCGATGGCTCTGTGGGACACGAGAAAGCCCAGAAGCTTGCCAGAAGGAACACCGAACACGCACTTCTCCGGGTTGACCCGCAGGTCCACTTCACGAAGGCTCGCAAAGGTTTCTTCTAGATCCTGTATCAGGGTCTTGGCCTCCCGATACTTCACCATGATGTCGTCGATGTAGGCCTCAGTGTTTCTCCTGAGCTGTCGGCCCAAGGTGATATGCATCAGTCGCTGAAAGGTTGCACCTGCGTTGCGCAATCCAAACGGCATGCAGGTGTAGCAGTACACCCTGCACGGGGTTAGGAAATCTGTTTTCTCCACATCTTCTACTGCCATCTTGATTTGGTGGTAGACCGAGAAGGCATCTAGGAAGCACAACAGGTTGCACTCAGCGGTGGAGTCGACGATTTGGTCGATGCGAGGAGCAGGAACGATCTTGAGGGCAGGCCTTGTTGAGGTTGGTGAAGTCGACGCATATGTGCTCCTTTCCTCCCTTCTTCGGCACAACAACAGGGTTGGCTAGCCATTCCGGATAGTGAACCTCGCTAATGACTCCCGCAGCTTCCAGCTTGCGGGTTTCTTGGATGATGAAGGCCTGCTTCTCGGTGGACTGCTGCCTTGCTTTCTACTTCACGGGACGCACATTGGGCAACACGTTCAGGTGGTGCTCGATCACCTGCCTTGGGACCCCCGCTAGCTACTTGGGCTCCCACGCGAACACCTCCTTGATCGCGCGCAAGAATTTCACTAGATCCTCCTCTTTCTCGGGGTCGAGATTGGCGCCTATGGTGAAGGTGGCGCCCGAGCATCCATCTTCATCGATTGGTACCTGCTTAGTCTCCACCTTGTCTTGGGTGAACAGTTTCTTCTTCTTCGTTGGCGCAGCCCCCTTGGCCTTGAGGATGTCAGCGCTGGTGGGCTGCGCCACTACGGCCACCCTGAAGGCGAGCTTGAGCGCCTGCAGAGCATCCTTCGTATCTCCAGCTCTGGTGAGGACACCGCTACTCTCGGGCATCTTCATGAGGTTCTAGGTCGGGTGAGTCGCAGCCATGAACTGGGCCAAGGCAGGGTAGCCGAGGATGGCGTTGTACGAGAGACCGATGGGGGCGATGTAGAAATCGACCAGCTCCGTGCGGAAGTTGTCGTAGGTGCCAAAGATCATTGGGAGGCGGATCTGCCCCAGGGAGCCGGTCGTACTGCTTGCGACGCCCGAGAAGGACTTGCTGGGTTGGACTCGCTCTAGGGGCACATGGATGAGGCTGAAGGCCTCCACCGAGAGCACGTTGAGGCCGGCACCGCCGTCGATGAGGGTCCTGGTAACGGCCACCTGGCAGATGGTGGAAGTGCAGAGCATCACGAGCGCACCCGAGCAGGCGGTGATAGCGGGGTGATCGTCCAAGCTGAAGGTCAGGTCGGCCTTGGGTGCCACCCAACCTAGAGGAGCTTCGCGACGCGTGAGGGCGGCGCCGATCTGGCGGACGAATGTCTTGATGTGGCGGCACGAGGGTGGCGCTTGCGAGCCGCCCAGGAGAGCTACGATTACCGGGGGGAACCGGCGCAGCATAATGGGAGAGGAAGAGGTTGCGCAGCTCCTCCCAGGAGGCCACTGAAGCCGTCGGCAGGTGGAGCAGCCACATGCGCAGAACGCCGGTGAGGGCCATGGGAAGCCAGTTAGCCATGAACCTGTCATCGCCCCTGGCCTTGAGGACGGCCTCCTCATACGCCAGCAGGAAATCTAGCAGATCCGCCGCGCTGTTGTAGCGCGGCGGCATCTCTAGCTTGAACTTGTTCGGCCACTGCACCTGTCGCAAGGCGGGGGCCAAGGCTCGGAGCCCCCTGTCCCCAGTGCTGGTGTCGGTAGCCGGAGCAGGCGGCGCATTGTCCGCCTTGATGGCGAAGTGTGGTGTTGATGGAGAGCGGGTCGACGGAAGGGAGAGCTCCAGCACACCCCTACCTGGCGCGCCAAATGTCGGATATCGGGTTCCGGCAAAACCCTTATGGTTCGAACTCTGGGGTGCGCGCGAAGATCTTCCCCCTACCGATCCACGTCCCAATGCCTCACTATGAATCTAAGCTACACGATGAAGAACACGAGGGACACAAGGTTTATACTGGTTTGGGCCACCGTTGTGGTGTAATACCCTAATCCAGTGTGTGATGTGGTGGATTGCCTCCGGGGCTGATGATGAACAGTACAAAGGAAGAATAGCCTCGCGAGAGGTGTTCTTGGGCTGGTGCGGTGAACTACTTGGGTGAGTTCGATCGCCTCCGTATCTGATGAGAACTCGATACGCTCTACTATGGTGGCTATCTCTATATATAGAGCCCCTGGTCCTCTTCCCGAATATCGAGCAGGAAGGGCGCCAACAACGGCCATTTTGAAGGGGAACATCTAGTACAAGTTATCCTAACTAAAGTTGGTCTTCGACTGCCAAAGGCCCTGGCGATGACGCCGTCTTGGGCTGCATGGTGACCTCCGTCCTGCCGCTATGCTGGTCTTGGTCTTGTTGCACGGAAATGGTAACCTTTGCTTGATGCCTCGGTACTCTGCGCCTACGCTTGCCCCCTTTGCACCAAAAAGGAAACAAGGACACTGCATAGGCCGGCACCCGCCTGGTCTCGATTGTCATGGCTTGCGTCACGAGCACCTCGTGAGGTACCCCTACCTTGATCTCTCTGCCTCCTCGCGAGCCTGCCTGGTGAGGCCGTTCCTGAGGAAGCCTTGCGTCGTCCGCCCTGCGAGGTTTTACCCCTCGCGAGGGTCTTGAGCTTGAGTTGATGAAGATGGGCTGTACTGGGCCAACCCTTGAGCCACGCGGCAGGCCACAGGCAGGCAAGTCTGGGGACCCGCGTTCCCAGGACGCCGAAACTCTTGAGCTCAAGAAGACCTCACCTCCTGAGGTTGTTCATCCACTATAATGGTTCATCCTCAGCCCCTCGAGGCAATCTGCCACAAAGCTAGAGGAGGGTATTACACCGCAAGGTGGCCCGAACCAGGATAAACTCATGTGTCTCTCTATCCCTTTGAGCTCGACGCGCTAGGCCGTGAGGATCGTGAGTAGGCAGGCTGGGTAGGTTGAGATCTTCGCACGCACCCCAGAGTTCAAACCTCTCAAGGTTTGCGGAACCCGAAGTCCGACAGCAATGGCAGGGCACAATTCTTTTTGTTTCCTCAACGCCTATTTCGGATACCATCAGATTAAGATGATGGAATCGGACTAGGCCGCAACCGCGTTCATCACCCCTTATGGTCCCTTCTGCTTCAACAGTATGCCCGTCGGGGTTAAAAATTTGGGGCCACCTACCAGCGTACGATTCAAACTTGGTTGGAAAAACAAATCGGCAAAACAGTCGAAGCATATGTGCACGACGTGGTCATTAAGACAAAACATGGTGAAACACTGGTGGATGCTCTTCGCCTCACCTTCGACAACATCCAGACATACGGCATACGGCTCAATCCGGAAAAGTGTGTCTTCGGAGTGCCAGCCAGAAAATTGCTAGGGTTCATTATTTCCCATAGAGGAATTGAAGCAAACCCAGCCAAGATCTGAGCTTTGCCACAATTGGCCATACCAATAGATCTAAAGCAAGTCCAGAAACTAGCTAGGTACATCGCGGGCCTTAAGCTGTTTAATCTCCAAATTAGGAGAAAAAGCATTACCACTCTACAAGCTATTACGACGCACTGACAATTTCAAATGGACGGACACTGCCATAGTCGGGTTGGAAGAGATCAAAGCCCTTCTCGCAAGCAACCCAATCCTAGCTTCACTAGGTGTTGGAGAGCCTATGTTATTATATATTTCGGCAACTAACCAAGTAGTTAGTGCTGTGCTCGTCGTCGAACGAGGGGAAGAGGGACATAAATTCCTCACCCGAAAACTAGTCTATTATGTATCAGAGGTCCTTACACCTTGCAAATCTCGATACCCCCACTATCAGAAGATAGCCTACACAGTCTTCATGGCATCCCGTAAATTGCGAAACTACTTTCAAGAGTGTTCGATCACAGTTGCATCCCAAGTACCACTCAACGACATTATCAACAACAGGGTTGCCATTGGCCGCATAGCCAAATTGGCCATCGAGATTTTACCGTTCAAAATAGTATACAAGACACGCTGGGCTATTAAATCCTAGGTGTTGGCCAACTTTGTCGCTGAATGTTAGGAAGCCAAACTCCCTAAAGAGTATAGCTCATACTCCAATTGGATAATGTACTTTGATGGCTCCAAAATGCTGACCGGACTGGGGGCTGGCATCATCCTAACATCTCCTACTAGGGACACAGTCCTCTATGTATTACAAATTATATATACGGACTCCAACAATGCTGCCGAATATGAGGCGCTGCTACATGGTCTTCGCATGACTGTCTCCATGCGTATACAACGCCTGTAGGTGCGCGGTGATTCCAACCTCGCAATATCCCAGGTCAATGGAGAGTTCGATGCAAAGGACCCAAAAATTGTGGCATATCAAAATGGCATATTAAAAATATCAGCTCGGTTCGAAGGACTTGAGTTTCATCACGTCGCTCGAGAGAGTAATCAGCCAGCCGACATCCTCGCTCGTATGGGTGCTAAGCGCGAGCCTGTGCCACCTAACACTTTTGTGGAAAGCCTCTTTAAGCCATCCGTAGTGTGGCAAGGTGAGAGCGGAGAAGGCAGTACGGACCTAATCACACCCCCAGCCGCCGAAGACAATGCAAACACCCTCGGGGTTCCCGATATTGAGATAACACCCTCTACTCATGAGATCATGGCGGTTATCGCTCTCTGGGCTGAACCATTCCTGGCCTACCTTAATAGGCAGGAGCTTCCCGACGATCAAAATGAAGCTAGTGCATTGTTCGGCACTCTAAAGCCTTCAAAGTGCATGAGGGTGAACTGTACAAAAGGAGCACTACCAGAGTCCTTCAAAGGTGTATCTCTGAATAGGAGGGAAGGAAGCTCTTGGAAGAAATACATGCTAGCCTAGGCGGTCATCATGCTGCTGCTTGAGCCCTCATAAGCAAGGCCTTCAGGACAGGTTTTTCTGGCCTACGGCTCGAGCAGACACTCAAGCCCTTGTCCAACGTTGTGTGAGTGTCAGCTTTTTGCCAATCAAAGTCACATGCCTCCCACCACATTAAGAACAGTCCCCATTACTTGGCCCTTTGCGATCTGGGGGCTTGATATGGTAGGACCCATTAAAGGGGGAAGCCACAAAAATAAATACTTGCTGGCAATGGTAGATAAATTCACTAAGTGGATAGAGGCCAAATCGGTAAAAACAGCTGAGGCATAGTGCCACTTGAAGCAACGGCCACCTATGGGACCAGGATGGCCCCTTGCTGGTTCGGCAGGGGAGGAGTCGCATTGCACAAAGAGAAGACCAGGTAGCATGGCAGGGATCGCACAGGCAGTTTTACCCAGGTTCAGGCCACTGTGGGGCATAAAACCCTACTCCTGCTTTGGTGGATTGATGGGGAAAGGTGGTGGTGGTGCGCAAGACACTTGCTTGGCAAAGGTTGCTTCGGGACAGCAGCGACTATGTGCATATGGGGGTGTGGGTGGTCTAAACTTCTAACTCCTTCAATCGTTGCTATGGGCCTCCTTTTATAGATCAAGGTGTTATCACATTGGCAAATTAGTCATTAGACATTGATATGATAGCAAATAGTGCTATCATACCTAACTCTGTAGGCTGACAGCATGCATTTAATGCGCCACTTAGTGTCACGTCGTTGGTTGCCCGGCAAGGCCTGTCGGGCCAATTCGCCAGCTCCATGCCTACTCGCTTGACACATCACTGGACAGGTGTCATCTGTGGGTTCACTTGGTAGGAAGTGGCCGCCATGTGGCGAATGGCTGCCACTTAATCATCCTTCATCTTGACACCGTACTGATCGACAACATGGGTTGTGATGGAGTAGTCGGTGAGGTGATCTGGTCTCCGCGAGTCTCGGCAGGCCCTCCCAGGACGCCTAGGTCCTCTTCTTCTTGGGGTGGCCTCGCCCCCTTGCCGGGCTTGCCTTCCTGGCAAGGGAGGATTCTTTCTTGATAATACTCAGCTCTTCTATTTTAGTCTTGGTTCCTTCTAATCTGCTAGTTGGTTCTTCGAGTCTTTTGGTCACTTGCTCTGGTGTTTCAATCTTCATATTGTGCCTATGCACAGTTTGGTCAACAGGCATTGGGTCTGTTGTATCGACAGAAGCCCCTAGGCCTGCCCCGAACAGCTCTTCGGGGTAGTGCATATGCAGCGCTATCGAAGATGCTGGTATCTTGAGATCTCTTTTGCTTCTTCGTTAGTCTCGATTCCGGGCCAGTGTTCGGTTTCCCCGCGCATCGTGTAAAGCCAATAGTGGAGGGGGCCACTCCAGTAATTACCCGTGAATGACTTTAATGCATGGGGCAGAAACTACAAATTTAATATTCCCACCATGCCCTTATCCTTAGCCACGTAGGGTGCATGAACCGTGCGGGGTAGGTAATGGAGGCGCATGGCGTGGGAGAGTATGATGGCGAGGGCCCGGCTTCCTTGAACTGGTGGAAGAGTGCAGTTGTCACCCGCCATGGATCTAGGCCCCAGTCCCCAGTCCACCTATAAAAGGAAGATCGGGGGAGGAACGGAGGCATCCAACAACATCCACTTCTTCTTCTGTCTTGCTCCATCTTGACTATGTTGGAAGAGGGAGCCTGGGCTGGCCTCCAGGCTTTAGTTTTGGGCTGATAATGCCAAGCGAGGGTGCTAGTGCTTGGGGAGTGATCTTGGTCCATGTCCAAGGGGAGGGGCTAGGGATCATTGGGAATCCCAGTACAGCCCCACTCCTCGGAGCTGGAGTTGATGTCGTTGAGAGGTGCGCCTTCCTGCCCGCCAAGGAGGGGAGCGCTGCGCTTCTCGCCCCTGGCCACCTTGGTCGCTCGCCGCGCCTTCGGAGGGCGCGCCGGACTGCGGGGCAGGCACTTCCCAAGTGAGGTGTTGATGAAGATGAAGCCAGAGAAGACGGAGAAGGCGGGAGGCAGGTCATCAGGACAGAGCACGACTGCATCGCCGTATTCGTCTCGTCCCGACGTCCTGCCGCCTCGTCTTCTTGTTCCTCCCTCCTCGGCACCGTCATCACCGGTCTCCTGGTTGCCGGGGAGTGGGCTGTTATCTTGGTGCCTTTGCCTCCTCCAGCAGTCTTCCATCTGAGCTTTGGTGGATCATTCAACTATCGCTCAAGCTGGGGCTTCTGGAGGCCCCCGACGGTGGTGACAAAGGGCGCCGCCGGGCTGTCTCCCTCCTTCACGGCTTTGCCACTCCCGATCTTGTCAGACCTTGCACCCGGCAGGCCTTGATGGGATCGGGGTGGACTCTGGCTTGGGCGCTACTCCCTGCCTTTTCTTCTCTCCGTACATCCTGGGGGGAGAAGGAACGGGGAGAGGAGTTTACAGGGCCCTTATCTTTTCTCGATCATAAATCTGTAGGCATTTGCAAAATTTTAATTCAAATAATGTAATCTCTCATGCCCATATTTGTGTTGTGTAATGCTTGTACTTGTATCAGCATATTAATGAAAAAGATAAAATTTGCCGAGACCTCGCTCATGTATATGTCCATGCAGAGGTGAGATGCCTCTGTAATGTAAATAAACGAGTTTGCCCCGGCAGGATATCCTGTCGACGCTCTTTTTTTCTGCAGGAGAACCTTATCTGCTGGGTTACAGACAGAAGGACCAGCCCCCTGCCAACTTCCTTTTATCAAAGACAACTATGACCACGCTGACTGAAGCAGCCTTCAGATCAGGAATGGGAGCACCCAAGTCTAGAAGGAGTGGCGAGGCTTTCTAATGCACAAGTTGTAGCTTACAGAACACGGATGGACAAGAGGTAGAACTTATCTGTTTGGCTCGCCGGAGTCGCAGTGCCGAGCAATCTTCTCACTCCTTTGTCAAAGCCAAGTCCATAGTGCAAACCTATAACTTCATGCAGATGAGAATGAATGCAGGATGCAATCCTATCTATATGCATATGAAGATGCTCATGAGAATGCTTATGCAGTAATCTGAAATGCCCATGCATGCATGCAATCTAGGTTGCCCCCCCCCTACAGCGCTTCTTTATTTTCTCTTGCACGGGGTCATCACCTCGGCTTTGTACAAGGGGTTACATGCAACTGAGGCAAGGCCTGTACAAATTTGTGGCTCCTGGGCAGGGCCTGGCAGCCTCGCGCCTTACGGGTAGAACTCGCGGAGATGCTCAATAATCCACGATTTTTGCAACAGAGTGCCATCTCTTGCCTCTAGACGGACTGCGCCAGGTCTGGTGACTCGTACTACCCGGTAAGGGCCTTCCCACTTTGGTGACAGCTTGTGTGTACCCTTGGCGGACTAAACGTGCCTAAGGACAAGGTCACCTTCCTCAAAACACTGGGCGTGAACCCTGCGGCTATGATAGCAACACAGGGCTTGCTGATAGCGTGCAGCGCGTGTCGCACCCGACAACGGTTCTGCTCGAGTAGCACATCATCATCACGCTGGTGCTGATCTTGCACGATTTCGTCGTAAGCAAGTACTCGAGGCGAGCCGCAGATGAGTTCTGTGGCGATAACTGCTTCTGCCCCATAAACCAGGGAGAAGGGAGTCTATCCGGTAGCTCGGTTTGGTGTCGTTCTGAGGGACGAGAGAACTACTGGCAGCTCCTCGATCCACCGCATGTCGTGCTTCTGCAGCATATGAAAGGTTCTTGTCTTGAGTCCATGTAGCACTTCTGCGTTCGCCCTCTCAGCTTGTCCATTGCTCTGGGGGTGTGCCATAGAGGCAAATGAGATCTTGCATCCGAGGGCATGAACATATTGCATGAAGGCGCGGCTCGTGAACTGGGTGCCGTCGTCAGTGATGATCCTTGCCGGAACTCCAAAACGACACACCAGATCTTTCAAGAACTTGATAGCTGACTAAGCAATCACCTTTCTCACAGCAATCACTTCCATCCACTTTGTAAACTTGTCGATGGCAACAAACAAGAATTCAAAGCCCCTGATTGCTCGGGGGAAGGGGCCGGGGATATCGAGCCCCCAGACCGAAAATGGCCATGATAGAGGGATTGTCAGAAGCGCTTGGGCAGGCTGGTGGGTTTTCTTGGAATGGAACTGGCAGGCTTCACACTTAGTGACTAGCTGCACCGCATCTTGGAGGGCTATGGGCCAATAGAATCCTTGCCGGAATGGTTTCCCAACTAACGCCCTTGATTCAATGTGGGAGCCGAACATTCCTTTGTGTATCTCAGCTAGCAGTTCCTTCCCTCCTTCCCGACAGATACACTTCAATTTCGAGTTGTTGGGCGTCCTTATGTACAGAGTGTCATCGACAAACTAATACATACTGGCCCTTCGGGCTCTACTCTTTCAGCTTCATCTTGATCGCCGGGAAGCTCTCCGGTTTGGATGCAGCAGACAATGTGCCTTACCCAAGTTGGAGCCTGTGGCTCAGCAACAAGGACTAGTAGACCTCCTCTGCTCCTGGAGCACTAGCCTTGTGCGCAGGGTCTATGGGCCCGATAGGAGGTGGTGGTCCGGCAGGCTATGAGGAGTGGTTTCTGGCGGGTTCTCTGCCGGGAGAGGAAGGCTCTACCGGGAGAGGCTTTCCGGTGTCCAACTTTCTCCTCTTCTAGGCCATTGTTGCTGGGGATACGGAGGGCTGAGTAAGATGGAGAACAAAAGTCCCTGGTTCCATAGGAAGCTTCTGCGCAGCACACTTTGATAGATGGTCAGTGATACGTCTCCAACGTATCTATAATTTATGAAGTATTGATGCTATTATATTATCCATCTATGATGTTTTATATGCATTTATATGTCATTTTATATGATTTTTGGGACTAACCTATTAACCTAGAGTCCAGTGCCAGTTTCTGTTTTCTCCTTGTTTTAGTGTTTTACAGAAAAGGGATACCAAACAGAGTCCAATTGACGTGCCAATTTTTGAGGATTTTTTATGGACCAAAAGAAGACCACGGAGCATCGGAGTTGGGCCAGAAGAGTCCCGGGCTGCCCACGAGAGTGGGGGGACGCGCCCCCCCTAGGGCGCGCCCCCTATCTTGTGGATAGCCCAGAGACCCCCTGATGTGAAACCAACGCCAGAAATTCCTATAAATAGAGAAACCTTCCGGAATTAACCTAGATCGGAAGTTCCGCCGCCGCAAGCCTCTGTATCCACGAGAAATCAATCTAGGCCCTCTCTGGCACCCTGCCGGAGGGGGCATCATCACCGAAGGCCATGGAGCAGGATCTCGGAGGGGACATCATCGCCATGAAGACCAAGTACCAGAGGGGGAAAGCCATGGAGGAGGAAGCACAAGGGGGAGAACCTCTCCTCCTCTCTCTTGGTGGCACCGGAGTGCCATCGGGAGGGGAATCATCCCGGCGGTGATCGTCTTCATCAACATCACCATCATCATCAACATCCTCATCTCTTTTACGCTGTCCACTCTCCTGCACCCCGCTGTAATCCCTACTTGAACATGGTGCTTTATGCTACATATTTGATCCAATGATGTGTTGCCATCCTATGATGTTTTGAGTAGATATCTTTTGTCTTTGGGTTGATTGATGATCTAGATTGGTATGAGTTGTATGTTTCACTTTGATGCTATCCTATGGTGCCCTCCGTGTCGCGCAAGCGTGAGGGATTCCCGCTGTAGGGTGTCGCAATACGTTCATGATTCGCTTATAGTGGGTTGGTGAGTGACCGAAACACAAACCCGAGTAAGAGGGGTTGTTGCATATGGGAATAAAGAGGACTTGATGCTTTAATGCTATGGTTAGGTTTTACCTTAATGATCTTTAGTATTTGCGGACGCTTGCTAGAGTTCCAATCATAAGTGCATATGATTCAAGTAGAGAAAGTATGTTAACTTTTGCCTCTCCCTCTTATGAAATTGCAATAGTGATTACCGGTCTTGTTAACAATTGCCTAGGACAATTCCGAACATCGATACACCATTATTCCACACTCTCTATTTATATTACTAGGAAAATTGCCCGTGCGTTGCAACGGGAGACACACTATCATGGCAGTGAAACCAGCGATTGAAGAAAAATAAAAATGATCATGTGTGTTTTGGCGACATGAAAACGCTAGCATTGTTGCCTAAGACTATACTTAGGATCTGCCTCGGCTGTGTCATGAAGCCCAACCGTCCAACACCATGTGGCAGCCTCGGTTTGTGTGGGGCTTACAAGCATTGTCGACCTAGGGGAGCACACAACAGTGAAGAGGGCATCCTTGTCGATGCCCAGCCGTGTGAGCATCTAGTCTATGGCATCCCCCTTCACCACATCAGGACCTGTGGGCAGCCGAGGGCTCCACGATCTACTCCCTCGGTTCCTAAGTATATTTCTTTCTAGAGATTTCAATATGGACTACATACGGATGTATGTAGATGTATTTTATAGTGTAGATTCACTCATTTTGCTCCGTATGTAGTTTACATTGGAATCTCTAGAAAACACTTATATTCAGAAACGGAGGGAGTAGTAGATAGTAAATGTATTTAAAGAATTTCAACATATCATGACATATGTTGTCACATGTACGCATATGTATATTGCACTTTTTGCATAATTTCAAATATTCTACGTGTCGTTACTGATCACCTCTTTTTTTTGCTTTGATTCTACACAGTTATATAAAAATTAATTTGGTTTCCTATACATAATTTTATAGAGTTCAAATCGAGTAGCACTTTTCTCCCAAATTGCTTTTAATTTTCACATTAATCATAGTTTACAATCAAAATTTAAAATATATTATTACTAAGAAAATTTGAGAGGTAAATAATGCATGTGGAAATACCAATAAATTAAGTGCATCTTCATGCGTGGATTTCTTACATAATTAAAACTGTAGTCCATATATACCTAGATAAAAGAGAATTTAGATCTAACTTGAAGCATTAAGAGAAAAACTTCCCCAAACTCAGATCGGTAAAAAAATTAAATTTAGATCACGTAAAGCAAAGTTTAATCTGTGCATAAGACATAGCAAAATAAAAGAATAAATAGACCAAGCCCATGCATCTGCTTACCTCGTCAATGATTGAAAGAAACTGCTTTTCTCTTGTTTCATTGTGATGGCAGATCGTATTCATCTTATTTGTTGCTGCCAAAACTATTATTTTAACTATTTTCCTTGCATGACTGGTGCATTATGTATATTCTTTTAAGACGCAGCGCAATCACAAACATCAACATGAAAAAACTCACTACAACCTCTCCTGTTTGTTTAAATAGGTCGTGCTTGATCTTGGTGGAGAACAAATTCGCCTGCAATCTGCTCATAATCTTGTTGGGCAAAACATGCACGTGTTCTTGCTTTCCAATTAATCTTCATCATGCTTTCCAATTAATCTTCATCATGCTTTCCAATTAATCTTCGTCCAATTGATGTCGACAATCTGGACAAAGAGGCGGTGGCATCCCCATCGGTTCACGAGTAGGACGACATGATGTCTGCCATGTGGAGAAGACCACTGACGACACAGAGCCGGGCATCCCCGCATAGAGGTAGCCACAGCTGCCACCGCCATCGACCTGACCTGCCATGAGCCCTCGGATCGGTGGTAAATAGTAGTTGCACCTGGACAAGGCTTTGCGCTTTGCGGCAGCGTCAATCTGAGTTGTATACAAATAGGACCAGATAAAAGGATCATCTCTGCTGTTTTGAAATCAGAATCCAACACAGCAAAAGTGCGCAAGGACACAGACATGGCCACATGCCAATGCAACATCCTGCCAATTAGCACCAAACAAAAGAAATCAACAACACATCATGCATGGTTAGGAGGTTACGAGGTGGCCGGATGGCAAAATTGATGAACGGCTCGATAATGGTGTCACCGATGTGCAGCTACAGCTCGCAGCCTGAATAACTCTCAAGGCCCAAGCTCCTCCACACTGAATCCCACCCCTCCCACCCATGAGAAACAACCGGAGCCCAGAACAGCCACTCGTATTTGGGTGAACCCCCGCGTACCCCCGCGTCGCCTGGGAGGCGACTCGGGGGAACCCTAGCCCGCCGCGCCGCCACCCCCTCTCCCCGGCTCCCCTGCCGCGCCGCCGCCGGAGGAAACCGCCGGGCGAAGCCCGCGCGGCGGACGGCGGCGGCGGGGCTTCCCGCTCGCGCGCGCGGCGTCGTTCCACGACGGCGACCGCTCCAGGTGGGGAAGGCTCGGCCTCCGGCGCTGCGGCCGTCGCGGCGCTCCCCGGCGGCCCTCTGCTTCGTCTCGCGCTTCTCCTTCTCTGGGTGGGTGTAGTGGCGTGGCCTGGAGCTTGGCCGGCCGTGGCTGCGGCGTAGGCGTGCGGGTGCTTAGGCGCCAGATTTGGTTCGCGCCCGATCTGGCCCGCCGGCTGCTGTTGGCGGCGAGGAAGGGATCTGGCGTGGTGGTGACGCCCCATAGCGCCGCCGCCGCACCCCTCGCCTCCCCTCCCTATGCTGCCGCCTAAGGGCCTCCCAATGATGCGATTTTGGTGGTCGGGATCCAGATCGGGGGAAACCCGGGTCGGCTACGGCCGGCCGCGACGACGACGACGCCTGTGGGCGCCGATTTCTTCATGGAGACGTCTGTCAAGGTCTGCCCTTCCACTCCCCACCACCTAGCTTCTCGGGTGAAAACCTAACTCCGGTGGGCGGCGGCGGCGTCTTTGGCGCCGTGACCTTCTTGAAGGCGCCGCCTTGAGGGCTGGGTGGTGGCGGGCGCTGTTTGGGGTGGGTAACAGCTGCTGACGGCGTGCCCTTCTTCGCCCAAGCCTCCGCTTTTCCTCCGACGCGTCCAGGTTCTCCTGGGGGTGCCGTTTTGGAGTAAGCGTTGGCTGGGGGGAGGGTGGAGCGGTGCTCCGTCTCACTCATTGATGGCGGCGGATGTCGGCGGCGTGGCGCTGTGAAGGCTCGACGTCCGATGCACGGAGATGGACTCGCGCAGGAGGAGGTTGCTGTTTGGCGTCATGGTGGCGTCAATGGCGGAGTGGCCAGACATGGTAGATGCCTCAATTTGATCTGAAGACGGACCTGTGGAAGATGGCGGCGACGACACACGAGTGCGTCTGACCGGATTACGCCCCAGACCAGGTATGTGGCTCGGCTGGGGCTTCCGAATGTGTTTCGGCTTCCGGCTATTGATGTTAGGATTACGTGAGTGGTCTGGGTAGTGGCCCGGCTAGCTCTCTTTCATCATATTGGATAGGAGTAGTGGCATATGTTGCCAAGATGGTGGATTCAGGCACATTGGTGTAATACTTTGTATGGTCATCGTGAATAATCAATAAAGTGGCCGTATGCATCTTCCAGATGCAGAGGCCGGGGGTCATCCTCCTTTTCTTAAAAAAAAAAAGAACAGCCACTGCAAAAATCTCAGTGAATCCCAGCGACAACAGTGCCCACGTCCGATCCAGTGAGACGTCGTCGGAGCTTTGGTGCCCAAGCTGAACCACCCAAAGCTCGTGTTCGGCTCGTACCTGTCGTTCCTTCATCTGGTCCAAGCTCGGGGTAAGGAGACCGCTGCAAGGCCACGGCGTTCTCGCCGTTCCTCGATCTGTCGTGACCTCGGAGCGAGGCGCCGCCTGCAGGGTTGTGGCATCAACGACATGTTCGGTGTTCTCCCGATTGGATTCAGAGGGGCGCTTAATATAGTTGTACTTCTCGATCGTGTTCGTATTGGTCTCCTGGTAGTTGTGATATATTTAAGAGAACTATTCCTGTGTCAACTAAAAAGCATATCCTAGCTCAGGTGGTCGCTGGCAAACAAATTTGGTTCATGGTCGTAAGTTCGAGTCCTTCTGCGGCTAATGTTTTTTGCCTCCTCTAGCTTGCTAAGTTGGGCCATAGCGCAGGCATAGCGCAGGCTGCGAACGATGGATGGGCTAAGGCTCGCGAAGCCATGATCGAAAACTTGCACATGGACGTGCGGACCCCAAATTAATACCACCTCGTTTATATTGTAATTTTGTCTATACAAATCGTAAAAGCGTATTATGACATGAAAAGAAAGCGTATTATGACCGTGAACCCACGGAGTCAATCCATGCTTTATTATTAGGCAAAGATTTAGTAATATATTATAACTTTATGATAACAGCACCTACTTTTATATTTTCGCTCTCCGATATCATACAAAGTTATCCTCTTTATACCCACAAGACAGTTTTATTTCTTGTTTCTAGTTGGAAGCAAACGTTCGGTACACGTAGAGTCGTATCAGTGGCAGATAGGGCTTGAGAGAATATTCATCTTACCTTTAGCTCCTTGTGGGTTCGACACTCCATACTTATCACTTCCACCTTTGGGAATTGCTATGATGATTCCCTGCACCTGGGGATTATCAAGCTCTTTTCTAGCGCCGTTGCCGGGGAGCAATAGCGTGGGGTTGATATTCTCGTGTGTGCTTGTTTGCTTTCTTTACTAAGTAGATTTTGTTTTTTTCCTTTTTTGTTTATGTTTAGTTGTGGGTGAAACATACAATTTTTTTTAAAAAAGAATGAAAATACCAAAAATATTTACTTGCCTCTCATGCCTAAAAATGTTTTTCAAAAAGAGAAGTGATTGGAAAGTTATGCATTGAAAAAGTGAGGGTCGACCTTGAGCACTTGTGTTCATGCTCAAGGAAACAATGTAGAATTTTTCATGGAAGTTTATCTGTAAATAATTATCCCCTTGTATATATCCATTGTATTATAAAAATAATGTGCCAAGCTTTGGTTGTAGGATGATTAGATTGCTTGTTTACTATGTGCAGAACAAAAACAGAAACTTTGGTTGTAGTGCATGAATTTACATTTTGTACTGGAAAGTCAAATGGGTCTGAAACTTTTTGCACATTACTTCTGTACAAATTTTTCAAATTTTCAAATTTATTCCATAATTTTTTGAGTTACATGTCAGGACCCCGACTCGATGTCACATCGATCTAGCTGGTAACACCTCATATCACTTTGTGGCCTCACGCACGGTATCCCCACGGGTGTCGTCTTACCTTTTCCCGGGACCGTTTGCACCTTTTGGCTCACGTATATGATAGTGTCGCTAGCATCCATATGATAAAGAGCCCGGGCTGACATGACTAGTCGTAAACCCAAAGTGGCACAGACTTACAGGGACAGGCATCCATGACCCAGCTTCGAACGTGTCGGTCATCAGCAAGTGGGTCCGGGCTGTAGCACTGGGCTAGCAGGACTCCGATAAACCGGGCTGTAGCGGGCTAACAGGACTCCGGTACTCAAAGCGTGACATTTCCCCGAAGGGACAGACACAGGAACGAAGAAGGACACATGCCGGCCAGCCTAAGTGTTCCAGAGCAGTAGCAAGCTACCATGGCTCAGCGGTAACACTAGGAGACATTTCCCGGTAAGAGAGGCTACTAAAGATAAACAACTAGATAGTCAGATCCCACACATACCAAGCATTTCAACCATACACACAATAAGCTCGATATGTGCAAATACAACGAAGCATCACAACATGACTCTATGACACAAGTACTTTATTTAAGGCTCAGGGAGCCATACATATCATACACAAAGGTACGGGTCTCACGACCCAACATACAAGTCATACAGTCATACAAGCCAACAGCGGAAGTACTTTGTCTGGGTACAGACAACTAGTAAAATAAAAGAGGCTTGGAAGCCTAACTATACTACGTGGTCCATCACAAGCTCAGGGTCACCACCTGGGTCCTTAGCCTACTCGTTGATGTCAACGTCTACATAGAACCCATCAGAAGGGGTTGCAGCGTCTTCTGTAAAAATGTAGATTATAGCAACATGAGTACAAAAGTACTCAGCAAGACTTACATCAGATCCTACATACATGCATAGTATCAAGAAGGGTTGGTGGAGTTATTGCAGCAAGCCAGCTTTGACTCTTGGCTAGACTATCCTACGATACTCCAACTTGAAATGTTTTGCGCACACGAGTCCACTACTCACCACTTCAATACACTACCGAGGATCCACCTCCGTCTTCCTACGGAAGAGCCATCCTCGGCACTCACACTTATCTTGAGGCTTTTAGTAGTTTCCATTTACTTGTCTATGAACTGTATAGGCAACCAAGTACTCCTTTACCGCGGACGCGGCTATTCGAATAGATCATGTTAACCCTGCAGGGGGTACTTCTTCATACACGCTCTCACCACTTACCGTCGTTTACACGACATGTACTCGGCAACCTTCAAGCGGAAGCCCAACGTGGGTGTCGGCCACGACCTACCTAATCACCTAAGCCTCCAGTCCAGGTTTATCGCCTATTCAGGTTCCATCCGCAGGGAGTCCGGCCGAGGTTTCCCATACGGCCCCGAACGATGTGAACAGGGTTCCCGAGATACCTAACGGGTATTCGGTACACCCGGCCACGTACCTACCGCATCACAGCCCACCCCTACGGTCAGCGCTGTCCACGGCCTCCAGTAGGCTACAAACACCAGAAACTACTTGCAACTCCTGGACGGAGAACTAGGGTGAATAAGAAGTCGAGAGGGTCCATTGGTTTCGGGCCCAATGCATGGTAGTAGCTGGTTCTTAAATCACACATACAGATCTCAGTGCTTAAGGTCGGCTTCAATGAAACAACCCACCATGTACTCCTACATGGCCTCTCATCGATACCTTTACCAAATCGTGTTCACCACACCACTCTCATTACCGACATAATCATTTCACTCTAGCCCATCACCCAGATGAACCAGACCTGACACGACTCTAAGCATAGCAAGCATAGCAAGGTAGGAACAACACATACATATGGCTCAATCAACTCCTACACATGCTAGTGGGTTTCATCTAGTTACTGTGGCAATGACAGGTCATGCAGAGGAAATGGGTTCAACTACCGTAGCACACAGCAGTTTGAAACGCGTTGTCTTAATGCAGTAAAAGAGAGCAGGAGCGAGAACATGGGATTGTATCGATATGATCAAATGGTTGGTTGCTTGCCTGATGGTTCGATGCACGGATACGGTTCTTCGTTAGGGTAATCACGGTACTCCTCGGGGACAGAACCTGTCGCAAAGGGCATCGATACACAAGCATCACCAAACAATGTGCAACAATATGATGCATGCATGAAACATGGCAATATGAGTGTATTGGGCTAATGCAACTAAAGCCAGAAGGGTTTGAACAAATTTGAATCAAAGATTCAAATTTCAAATTCAAATATGGCCTTTTAAAGTGCTTTTCCTTGTTCTGCTTGAATCATCAATTTAACTTGTTTGATCATGCATGAAAATAGTACAGATGGATAGATTGGATTTTTCTGATCATTTTTCATATATAATTTGTCCAATTTGGAGTTACAGAATAAAAGTTATGAATTTTGGAAGTTTAATTAATATTCTGGAATTTCCTGATTTAATTTAAATCCAGAAATATAATTATTGCGCCAGCATGACGTCAGCATAACGTCAGTGGTCAACTGCGGCTGGCTGAAGTCAAACCTGACGTGTGGGGGCCACACGTCAGTGACAGGGGGGTTAAACAGATTTAAATTAATTCTAATTACTAATTAGTGGCGCTGGGGCCCACTGTCAGTGTCAGGGGGGTTGACTAACAGTAGTTAGCGCTAACCTAACCATCTGGCCGACAGGGCCCACGCGTCAGTGACCCTAGGGGGTCAAACCCCAGGTCGGTCAAGTCAAACCCCACCGGCGACATGACGCCGGCGAGATCTGAGACGGCGGCGAGAGTGCTTTTTGCCATTCCGGCGACCAAATGGACGGCGGAAGGCGTCTACGTGTTGCTGAGGTTGAGCCGCGTCTATTGGTGGTGGTGGTTGGGCTCGGGGTGGCCGGAGTTGACGGCGGCGAGCTCGGCTGCGGCGGCCGGAGTTCGGGTGCGGTCGGGATCAGTGTTGCAGGGGTTTGGGGAGGCGTTGGTGCGTTCTACGTGCTCCTGGTGATGTGTGGAGCACGATGGTGTGCTCGGTTGGGCGCTACGGCGACCGTGGCCACGACGGCGACATCGCCGGCGGCGTGGAGCTCTCGGTCGAGGTGGAGCTAGGGCCTAGAGGTCGGGAGAGACCAGGGAAGAAGGGGGAAACGCTCCGGGGGCTCACCGCGGTTGCAGTGGGCGTCGAAGCGGGCTCGGGGACGCGCCGGAGACGACGAATTTGACGGCGAGGGTGGTCGGAGTCCGAAGAGGGGAACGGCGACGTGGCGGCGATGTAGTGCTTCCGGGGACCCGTGGAGCGGTGGGGAGGAAGAGGGAGTTGTGGCGGAGCTTCTGAGCTAGTCGGGGGAGCGAGGGGTGGTCGGAGACGACTGCTACGGCGAACGGTGGCGACGGTGGTGTTCGGCCGTGTGAGAGAGAGAGCGAGGGAGAGGAAGGAGAGAGCCGGGGAGAGTGAGAGAGAGCAGGGGGGATCGGGACGGGCTGCGGGCGTCGTCCACGCGGCCAGGAGGGCGTCGGCAAGCAGGAGGTGGCCGCGCGGCCGCGCGCGCGCGAGCACGCAGCAGCTTCGGGGCGAGGGGAGGAAGACGACGGGGAGCTACAGTGCTGGGCTGGGTCGGTTGCTGGCTGGGCCGGCCAGCTGGCTGGGCCGCACAGGGAAATCTTCCCCTTTCTTTTCTGTTTTCTGTTTTTATTTAATATATCTGCAACTTTGTTGAATTAAATAAAATACCTAGGCAACTTCAAAAATCACCAAACTATTCCTGGCCCATAGTTGGATTATTTCCAACATGAAACATTTTAGTTTGGAGATATTTGAGCATTTAAATATTTTATATTATTTTAAATGCCCAAATTCAAATATTTATGATTTAATTCAAAAACCCTAGGATGGCCTAGGAAAATGTGCACCATTTTTGGCAGAGGTTCTGAACCAAGACAAAAATGATGGGCATTTTAGAAGGGCATTTCAGGTTCATTGAAAAATTATTTTTGTAGCCCTAGTTGGTTTCAGAGGGGACTGGGGGTTCTGTCATCCCCATTTCAAGTTTCTGATGAAAGAGTAAACATGATGCAACACTCTAATGCATGACTAGCTAGGGTGTGACAACTCACCCCCACTCAAAAGAATCTCGTCCCGAGATTTGGGTTCCTCCGGGAAGAAGGCGGGATACTCGAGTCGAAGACGATCCTCCCTTTCCCAAGTTGCTTCATCTTCAGAATGGTGCGACCATTGAACTTTGAGAAACTTGATGTTATGACGTCGCGTGGTACGTTCGGCTTGATCGAGGATACGAGTGGGGTACTCTCGATATGTAAGATCATCTTGGAGATCAAGCGTTTCGTGGTCCACTTCACGGATAGGATCCGAGAAGCAACGCCTGAGTTGAGAAACGTGGAAGACATCGTGAACTCTGGAGAGATGCGGAGGTAGTTCCAACTGGTAGGCAACTTCTCCTCGTTTGGCAAGAATGCGAAAAGGTCCAATGTAACGAGGAGCCAATTTGCCTTTGATACCGAAACGATGGGTTCCCTTCAGAGGGGTGACCCGAAGATAAGCCTTCTCGTCAACCTCGAAAGTCATAACCTTATGTTTTCGGTCATATTGACTCTTTTGACGGGATTGGGCTGTTTTCAACTTTTCACGAACGATACGAACTTGTTCTTCTGCTTCCTGAATCATATCCGGGCCAAAGAATTGTCTTTCCCCGGTCTCTGACCAGTTAAGGGGTGTTCGACATCGTCGTCCATAGAGAACTTCAAAAGGGGCTTTACCCAAGCTAGATTGATAGCTGTTGTTGTAAGTGAATTCGGCAAATGGAAGGCACTTCTCCCAGTCCATTCCGAAGGAGATAACAGAGGCTCGAAGCATGTCTTCTAGAATTTGGTTGACGCGTTCCACTTGACCACTTGATTGAGGGTGGAAAGCGGTGCTAAAGGAGAGACGAGTTCCCATAGCATTTTGGAAACTTTCCCAAAATCGAGAGGTGAAGAGACTTCCTCGATCCGAATTGATTTCCAAAGGAACACCATGGAGGGACACTATTCGGGAGATGTATAAGTCTGCCAGCTGACTAGCGGTTATACTCTCACGAACAGGTAAGAAATGAGCTACTTTGGAAAGACGATCGACCACGACGAAAATAGCATTATTCCCTCTCTTGGTCCTGGGAAAACCGGTAATAAAATCCATACTAATTTTATCCCATTTCCATTCAGGAATAGCTAAGGGTTGAAGGGTGCCAGCAGGCCGTTGATGCTCTGCTTTTACACGACGACAGACGTCGCAATTAGCAATATACTGAGCAATTTCTCTCTTCATCCTAGTCCACCAGAACCTCTGGCGTAGGTCCTGATACATCTTAGTACTACCGGAATGAATAGTGAGAGGAGATTCATGGGCTTCCTTAAGGATTAATCGCCTTAGGTTGCGCACTTTGGGAACTACTAGTCGATCCCCGAAGTATACGACTCCTTGATCATTAATGGAGAAACAATCCGCAATTCCTTTCTGAATGTTCCTCTTGATGCGGGAGATTCCTGGATCTACCTTCTGTGCTTTGATAATTTGATCCGTAAGGGTAGGTTTTGCCACCAAGGTGGAGAGAAAACCTTGAGGAACAATGTGAAGGTTAAGCTTCCGAAATTCCTCATGGAGAAGCGGTTGACTTTGTTGAAACATCAGATTTTTACAATAAGATTTATGACTTAGCGCATCAGCCATGACGTTGGCTTTCCCTGGGGTGTAGGTTATTCCTAAGTCGAAGTCTGTGATCAATTCAACCCAACGTCTTTGCCTGAGATTCAGATCTGGTTGGGTGAAGATGTACTTCAGGCTTTGGTGATCAGTGAATATTTCGCAACGATTACCGAGGAGGTAATGTCGCCAGGTCTTAAGTGCATAGACTACAGCTGCAAGCTCTAGATCATGAGTAGGATAATTCTCCTCATGTGGGTGCAATTGCCGTGAAGCGTAAGCAATTACGTGTCGATCTTGCATGAGAATGCAACCTAGTCCTTGTCGCGAGGCGTCGCAGTAGATAACAAAGTCCTTGGAGAAGTCTGGCGGTACTAGCACGGGAGCAGAGGTCAGGCGTCTTTTCAGTTCCTGAAAGCTGTGCTCACATTGTGGAGTCCATTCGAACTTCTTATCTTTCTTGAGGAGTTCGGTTAGAGGTTTAGCAACTTTGGAGAAGTTCTCGACAAAGCGACGACAATAGCTCGCTAAGCCTAGAAAACTCCGAACTTGCTTGACCGATTCGGGTGGAGTCCAATCAAGGATGGCTTGAACTCGCTCAGGGTTAACAGCAATACCTTTACCCGATATTACATGACCCAGATAGGTCACTTCTGACAACCAGAATTCACATTTTGAAAAATTTGGCATAAAGGCGATGCTCTCGAAGTTTCTGCAACACTAGCCTTAGATGTTCGGCATGTTCTTCCTTGTTCTTGGAGTAGATGAGTATATCATCAAGATAAACTACGACGAATTTATCCAAATACTCCATGAAGATTGAGTTCATTAACCGAGAAAAGGTGGCTGGAGCGTTGGTTAAACCGAAGGACATGACGGTGTACTCGTATTGGCCATAACGAGTAACAAAGGCCGTTTTAGGAATGTCCCCATTCCTGATTTTGATTTGATGGTAGCCCAACCTCAAATCCATCTTGGAGAAGACTAAGGATCCAGCGAGCTGATCATCCAGGTCGTTGATCCTAGGAAGAGGGTATTTGTTCTTGATTGTGACCAAATTGACAGGTCGGTAATCTACAACCATCCGGTCCGTACCATCCTTCTTCTTGACGAATAGGACGGGGCAGGCCCACGGAGATGAACTAGGTCGGATGAAACCCTTTTTCAAGGACTCATCGAGTTGTTTCTTAAGCTCGGCTAATTCTAGTGGTGCCATCTTATAGGGTCTTCTAGCAATCGGAACGGTTCCGGGGATGAGGTCTATTACGAACTCAACATCCCTGTCAGGTGGAACACCTGGCAATTCCTCTGGAAAGACATCCGGGAAGTCACGGACTATCGGAACGTCCTCAAGGTCTGGCAAAGGGCTGGCGTTAAGAGAATATATTTGTCGCTTGGCTATTCGGGTCAAGACATTGACTATCTTCCCCGAAGGATGGGTGAGTTGAACAGTCCTAGAGAAGCAATCAATTTTGGCTTGATGAGCTGACATCCAGTCCATACCCAAAATGATATTAATATCTGAAGATTTAAGGGCTATCAAGGACGCGAGGAAAACAAGTCTGTCGACTTGGATTTCATTTCCATAACTTACCCTAGAGGTCTGCCATCTAGACCCAGGGGTAGAGATTTCCATAGTGGATGGCAAGTCACAGAATGCAACGTTATGCAAACGAGCATAATTTTCGGATATAAAAGAATGAGAGGCTCCTGTATCGAAAAGAACAGATGCCGGGTGGCAATTAACAAGAAGCGTACCGAGAACGACGTTGGGATCCTCTTGAGCTTCTTCGGCAGAGATACAGTTGACATGGCCACGTGAAGCGGTGACCGGTTTAGCATGAAACACTTTCCCTGTCGGCTTGCCACGGCCAACAGCTTTAGCAGATTGATTGGGGTTGGTCTGGGGACACTCACGCATATAGTGACCAGATTCCCCACACTTGAAACAAGTCACGGAACTGGTACGTGGAGGAGCATTATTGGATGGACCCCCATAGGGCTTGGTTGGGGCAGACTGTTGAACGGGGCGAGGTGCCTGGAAAGATGGCCTCGGTGTGAATCTGGGTGGCAAGGCAGTGTTGGGTACCCACACGCGGCGCTTCTGAGGACCAGCACCGGATGAGGAACCCATGTCACGTCCATGCTTGCGTGTTGCGTCATAGTCAGTCTGACCAGTTTCAGCACTGATGGCTTTGTTGACAAGTTTCTGAAAAGATGTGCACTCATGCAGACGGAGGTCGCGGCGAAGCTCAGGACTAAGGCCCTTGCGGAACCTTGCTTGCTTCTTGGCGTCAGTAGAAACTTCCTCGGTTGCATATCATGCAAGATTACCAACTCTCTGCTATAGACGTCCACAGAAAGTCGGCCTTGGGTGAAACTGCAAAATTCTTCACGTTTACGGTCCATGAGACCCTCCGGAATGTGATGTTCACGGAAAGCCTCACTGAACTCAGCCCAAGTTGTGACATGGCCTGCTGGGCGCATAGCTCCATAATTCTCCCACCATAGACTGGCGGGGCCTTCAAGATGATATGCGGCAAAGGTGACCTTGTCAGCCTCCGCTACCAGCGCGGAACGCAGCTTGTGAGAGATACTGCGAAGCCAGTCATCAGCGTCGAGAGGCTCGACGGAGTGGTGGAACGTGGGTGGATGCAATTTGATAAAATCACTGAGTGACACCACGTTAGCCCTCTGATGGTGTGCTGTATTCTGTTCAATACGCTCCAACAAACGGTTTGTCTCCCGCTTGTTTCTCTCAGCTTCCATCATCACCTCGGCTAGTGAAGGAGGATGAGGCAGATTTTCATTCCTGGCTTCACTGCCTTCGGCCTGCTCTTGGGAAGCAGGGTTGGCGCGCGTGTTGACCATCCTAGGTAAACAAGACAATGATTTAGTCAGAATGATGAAATTCCGACATGGGATACATAATGTAAGAAATAACTCGGAATGCAAGATGATCATCCGTATGACATGGTAGATACAGAAACTGCTTCTTTATTCCATCGTCATACACACCATACAAGGTTGAGTACAAGACCAAACAAAGTACTATTACGGTGAGAAAAGGATTACATCTCATCGGAGGCATTCCAAGCTCCTATACATTATTTTTCTACACCTCCGGAAGGAGTACAAACTAGGTCATAACCCACGAGTCACGCGGGATGATAGATGACACAGCTAGTGCGAACTAGTGATGCTACCCCCTAACTCAGACCGATCTGTAGTAGTCCTCATAAAAGTCACCTCCATAGCCTGGAAGCTCAACATGTTCATCCAGAAACAGACGATCTCGCGGAGCTTGTGGACCATAGGGGCTAGGATGAGGCCTTGGACCAACAAACGGTGGCCTGCGGGGACCGCGAGGTGGGGTGATGCCTCCTACATCACGCCAAACCATCACGTCTGGCAGAGCAGATCTCACAGGATAGAGATCGCGCATATCTGAATATCCAGCTTGCACCGCCGGTGCGAACCGAGTCAAAGTGGCCCAGTGGTCAGCACGGGTATTGAAGAGCTCTAACCTTAAGGCCCGATTTTCACGGTCCTTATCCTCGAGCATCTCAGCAGTGGTGCGAGTCCGTGAATCCTCCTGAGTGGAGTCAGCATAAATAGCTTGGAGATATCCTTGTGCTCCCGGAAGTGATCCTGGCATATACCGGAAGTCAGAGTCCCGAAATAGACCAGATCTGACTCGCATAATGGTCATCATAGAGTAGGCGGCGTCCTGCACAGCCATCTCAATAGTAACCCCGAGTCCATAGGAGCAGTGAAGAGGCTCGGTAGATCCAGGATAAGATGGAAATATCCTGACAGTGCAGAGATACTGGCTTTGATTGAAGTCTCGGAATTGCTCTTCGACCGTGTACTCAGGATACCAACGATATCCAGCCTCAGTCATTACCCTGACCAACTTAGCAGTATGGCCGGGTACATCTAGGCATCGAGTCAGGCGAACCACTTGATTGAGGTCGCGAGTGGCCATCTGAAAGCATAATCATAATGCAAAGGCATTAGAATTTCTAGCAAAATTTCGGCAGCATAACAGCTGTAAATGCTCAAAAAGGATTTTGAGACATTTGACAAAGGATTTCGTACACACTCAACATCATCACATCAAAGTTCTGGAACCATCCTAACAACATAATGTGGTAGTAGAACTGAACTAGGCTTGTATCCATCAAACTTATAAGGTACTACTGATTAGTAACACGTGATCCTGATAGAGAAATAGATCCTAATTCCTTAACCCCCGATGGAAGAATGGACCGACTCAGATCAGAAAGTCATAAGGTATAAGAAGTAAAAGAGCCTTACGTTCCAACCCACAAACAATTCCCCTACATATAACTAAAGAATTTCTAGACTCAACATCGACCAGTTTGGTTTGGAGAACCTACAGGCAGTCCGGCTCTGATGCCAACGCTGTCAGGACCCCGACTCGATGTCACATCGATCTAGCTGGTAACACCTCATATCACTTTGTGGCCTCACGCACGGTATCCCCACGGGTGTCGTCTTACCTTTTCCCGGGACCGTTTGCGCCTTTTGGCTCACGTATATGATAGTGTCGCTAGCATCCATATGAGAAAGAGCCCGGGCTGACATGACTAGTCGTAAACCCAAAGTGGCACAGACTTACAGGGACAGGCATCCATGACCCAGCTTCGAACGTGTCGGTCATCAGCAAGTGGGTCCGGGCTGTAGCACTGGGCTAGCAGGACTCCGGTAAACCGGGCTGTAGCGGGCTAACAGGACTCCGGTACTCAAAGCGTGACATTTCCCCGAAGGGACAGACACAGGAACGAAGAAGGACACATGCCGGCCAGCCTAAGTGTTCCAGAGCAGTAGCAAGCTACCATGGCTCAGCGGTAACACTAGGAGACATTTCCCGGTAAGAGAGGCTACTAAAGATAAACAACTAGATAGTCAGATCCCACACATACCAAGCATTTCAACCATACACACAATAAGCTCGATATGTGCAAATACAACGAAGCATCACAACATGACTCTATGACACAAGTACTTTATTTAAGGCTCAGGGAGCCATACATATCATACACAGAGGTACGGGTCTCACGACCCAACATACAAGTCATACAGTCATACAAGCCAACAGCGGAAGTACTTTGTCTGGGTACAGACAACTAGTAAAATAAAAGAGGCTTGGAAGCCTAACTATACTACGTGGTCCATCACAAGCTCAGGGTCACCACCTGGGTCCTTAGCCTACTCGTTGATGTCAACGTCTACATAGAACCCATCAGAAGGGGTTGCAGCGTCTTCTGTAAAAATGTAGATTATAGCAACATGAGTACAAAAGTACTCAGCAAGACTTACATCAGATCCTACATACATGCATAGTATCAAGAAGGGTTGGTGGAGTTATTGCAGCAAGCCAGCTTTGACTCTTGGCTAGACTATCCTACGATACTCCAACTTGAAATGTTTTGCGCACACGAGTCCACTACTCACCACTTCAATACACTACCGAGGATCCACCTCCGTCTTCCTACGGAAGAGCCATCCTCGGCACTCACACTTATCTTGAGGCTTTTAGTAGTTTCCATTTACTTGTCTATGAACTGTATAGGCAACCAAGTACTCCTTTACCGCGGACGCGGCTATTCGAATAGATCATGTTAACCCTGCAGGGGGTACTTCTTCATACACGCTCTCACCACTTACCGTCGTTTACACGACATGTACTCGGCAACCTTCAAGCGGAAGCCCAACGTGGGTGTCGGCCACGACCTACCTAATCACCTAAGCCTCCAGTCCAGGTTTATCGCCTATTCAGGTTCCATCCGCAGGGAGTCCGGCCGAGGTTTCCCATACGGCCCCGAACGATGTGAACAGGGTTCCCGAGATACCTAACGGGTATTCGGTACACCCGGCCACGTACCTACCGCATCACAGCCCACCCCTACGGTCAGCGCTGTCCACGGCCTCCAGTAGGCTACAAACACCAGAAACTACTTGCAACTCCTGGACGGAGAACTAGGGTGAATAAGAAGTCGAGAGGGTCCATTGGTTTCGGGCCCAATGCATGGTAGTAGCTGGTTCTTAAATCACACATACAGATCTCAGTGCTTAAGGTCGGCTTCAATGAAACAACCCACCATGTACTCCTACATGGCCTCTCATCGATACCTTTACCAAATCGTGTTCACCACACCACTCTCATTACCGACATAATCATTTCACTCTAGCCCATCACCCAGATGAACCAGACCTGACACGACTCTAAGCATAGCAGGCTTAGCAAGGTAGGAACAACACATACATATGGCTCAATCAACTCCTACACATGCTAGTGGGTTTCATCTAGTTACTGTGGCAATGACAGGTCATGTAGAGGAAATGGGTTCAACTACCGTAACACACAGCAGTTTGAATCGCGTTGTCTTAATGCAGTAAAAGAGAGCAGGAGCGAGAACATGGGATTGTATCGATATGATCAGATGGTTGGTTGCTTGCCTGATGGTTCGTTGCACGGATACGGTTCTTCGTTAGGGTAATCACGGTACTCCTCGGGGACAGATCCTGTCGCAAAGGACATCGATACACAAACATCACCAAACAATATGCAACAATATGATGCATGCATGAAACATGGCAATATGAGTGTGTTGGGCTAATGCAACTAAAACCAGAAGGGTTTGAACAAATTTGAATCAAGGATTCAAATTTCAAATTCAAATATGGCCTTTTAAAGTGCCTTTTCTTGTTCTGATTAAAACATCAACTTAACTTGTTTGATCATGCATGGAAATGGTACAGATGGATAGATTGGATTTTTCTGATCATTTTTCATATATAATTTGTCCAATTTGGAGTTACAGAATAAAAGTTATGAATTTTTGAAGTTTAATTAATATTCTGGAATTTCCTGATTTAATTCAACGCTGTCAGGACCCCGACTCGATGTCACATCGATCTAGCCGGTAACACTTCATATCACTTTGCGGCCTCACGCACGGTATTCCCACGGGTGTCGCCTTACCTTTGCCCGGGACCGTTTGCGCCTTTTGGCTCACGTATATGATAGTGTCGCTAGCATCCATATGATAAAGAGCCCAGGCTGACATGACTAGTTGTAAACCCAAAGTGGCACAGACTTACAGGGACAGGCATCCATGACCCAGCTTCGAACGTGTCGGTCATCAGCAAGTGGGTCCGGGCTGTAGCACTGGGCTAGCAGGACTCCGGTAAACCGGGCTGTAGCGGGCTAACAGGACTCCGGTACTCAAAGCGTGACATTTCCCCGAAGGGACAGACACAGGAACGAAGAAGGACACATGCCGGCCAGCCTAAGTGTTCCAGAGCAGTAGCAAGCTACCATGGCTCAGCGGTAACACTAGGAGACATTTCCCGGTAAGAGAGGCTACTAAAGATAAACAACTAGATAGTCAGATCCCACACATACCAAGCGTTTCAATCATACACACAATATGCTCGATATGTGCAAATACAACGAAGCATCACAACATGACTCTATGACACAAGTACTTTATTTTAAGGCTCAGTGAGCCATACATAACATACACAAAGGTACGGGTCTCACGACCCCACATACAAGTCATACAGTCATACAAACCAGCAGCGGAAGTAACTTGTCTGAGTACAGACAACTAGTAAAATAAAAGAGGCTTGGAAAGCCTAGCTATACTACGTGGTCCTTCACAAGCTCAGGGTCACCACCTGGGTCTTTAGCCTACTCGTTGATGTCAACGTCTACATAGAACCCATCAGAAGGGGTTGCAGCGTCTTCTGTAAAAATGTAGATTATAGCAACATGAGTACAAAGGTACTCAGCAAGACTTACATCAGATCCTACATACATGCATAGTATCAAGAAGGGTTGGTGGAGTTATTGCAGCAAGCCAGCTTTGACTCTTGGCTAGGCTATCCTACGATACTTCAACTTGAAATAGTTTTGCGCACACGAGTCCACTATTCACCACTTCAATACACTACCGAGGATTCACCTCCGTCCTCCTACGGAGGAGCCATCCTCGGCACTCACACTTATCTTGAGGCTTTTAGTAGTTTCCATTTACTTGTCTATGAACTGTATAGGCAACCAAGTAGTCCTTTACCGCGGACGCGGCTATTCGAATAGATCATGTTAACCCTGCAGGGGGTACTTCTTCATACACGCTCTCACCACTTACCGTCGTTTACACGACATGTACTCGGCAACCTTCAAGCGGAAGCCCAACATGGGTGTCGGCCACGACCTACCTAATCACCTAAGCCTCCAGTCCAGGTTTATCGCCTATTCAGGTTCCATCCGCAGGGAGTCCGGCCGAGGTTTCCCATACGGCCCCAAACGATGTGAACAGGGTTCCCGAGATACCTAACGGGTATTCGGTACACCCGGCCACGTACCTACCGCATCACAGCCCACCCCTACGGTCAGCGCTGTCCACGGCCTCCAGTAGGCTACAAACACCAGAAACTACTTGCAACTCCTGGACGGAGAACTAGGGTGAATAAGAAGTCGAGAGGGTCCATTGGTTTCGGGCCCAATGCATGGTAGTAGCTGATTCTTAAATCACACATACAGATCTCAGTGCTTAAGGTCGGCTTCAATGAAACAACCCACCATGTACTCCTACATGGCCTCTCATCGATACCTTTACCAAATCGTGTTCACCACACCACTCTCATTACCGACATAATCATTTCACTCTAGCCCATCACCCAGATGAACCAGACCTGACACGACTCTAAGCATAGCAGGCATAGCAAGGTAGGAACAACACATACATGTGGCTCAATCAACTCCTACACATGCTAGTGGGTTTCATCTAGTTACTGTGGCAATGACAGGTCATGCAGAGGAAATGGGTTCAACTACCATAGCACACAACAGTTTGAATCGCGTTGTCTTAATGCAGTAAAAGAGAGCAGGAGCGAGAACATGGGATTGTATCGATATGATCAAATGGTTGGTTGCTTGCCTGATGGTTCGATGCACGGATACGGTTCTTCGTTAGGGTAATCACGGTACTCCTCGGGGACAGAACCTGTCGCAAAGGGCATCGATACACAAGCATCACCAAACAATGTGCAACAATATGATGCATGCATGAAACATGGCAATATGAGTGATTGGGCTAATGCAACTAAAGCCAGAAGGGTTTGAACAAATTTGAATCAAAGATTCAAATTTCAAATTCAAATATGGCCTTTTAAAGTGCTTTTCCTTGTTCTGCTTGAATCATCAATTTAACTTGTTTGATCATGCATGAAAATAGTATAGATGGATAGATTGGATTTTTCTGATCATTTTTCATATATAATTTGTCCAATTTGGAGTTACAGAATAAAAGTTATGAATTTTGGAAGTTTAATTAATATTCTGGAATTTCCTGATTTAATTTAAATCCAGAAATATAATTATTGCGCCAGCATGACGTCAGTGGTCAACTGCGGCTGGCTGAAGTCAAACCTGACGTGTGGGGGCCACACGTCAGTGACAGGGGGGGTTAAACAGATTTAAATTAATTCTAATTACTAATTAGTGGCGCTGGGGCCCACTGTCAGTGTCAGGGGGGTTGACTAACAGTAGTTAGCGCTAACCTAACCATCTGGCCGACAGGGCCCACGCGTCAGTGACCCTGGGGGGTCAAACCCCAGGTTGGTCAAGTCAAACCCCACCGGCGACATGACGCCGGCGAGATCCGAGACGGCGGCGAGAGTGCTTTTTGCCATTCCGGCGACCAAATGGACGGCGGAAGGCGTCTACGTGTTGCTGAGGTTGAGCCGCGTCTATTGGTGGTGGTGGTTGGGCTCGGGGTGGCCGGAGTTGACGGCGGCGAGCTCGGCTGCGGCGGCCGGAGTTCGGGTGCGGTCGGGATCAGTGTTGCAGGGGGTTTGGGGAGGCGTTGGTGCGTTCTACGTGCTCCTGGTGATGTGTGGAGCACGATGGTGTGCTCGGTTGGGCGCTACGGCGACCGTGGCCACGACGGCGACATCGCCGGCGGCATGGAGCTCTCGGTCGAGGTGGAGCTAGGGCCTAGAGGTCGGGAGAGACCAGGGAAGAAGGGGGAAACACTCCGGGGGCTCACCGCGGTTGCAGTGGGCGTCGAAGTGGGCTCGGGGACGCGCCGGAGACGACGAATTTGACGGCGACGGTGGTCGGAGTCCGAAGAGGGGAACGGCGACGTGGCGGCGATGCAGGGCTTCCGGGGACCCGTGGAGCGGTGGGGAGGAAGAGGGAGTTGTGGCGGAGCTTCTGAGCTAGTCGGGGGAGCGAGGGGTGGTCGGAGACGACTGCTACGGCGAACGGTGGCGACGGTGGTGTTCGGCCGTGTGAGAGAGAGAGCGAGGGAGAGGAAGGAGAGAGCCGGGGAGAGTGAGAGAGAGCAGGGGGGATCGGGACGGGCTGCGGGCGTCGTCCACGCGGCCAGGAGGGCGTCGGCAAGGAGGAGGTGGCCGCGCGGCCGCGCGCGCGCGAGCACGCAGCAGCTTCGGGGCGAGGGGAGGAAGACGACGGGGAGCTACAGTGCTGGGCTGGGTCGGTTGCTGGCTGGGCCGGCCAGCTGGCTGGGCCGCACAGGGAAATCTTCCCCTTTCTTTTCTGTTTTCTGTTTTTATTTAATATATCTGCAACTTTGTTGAATTAAATAAAATACCTAGGCAACTTCAAAAATCACCAAACTATTCCTGGCCCATAGTTGGATTATTTCCAACATGAAACATTTTAGTTTGGAGATATTTGAGCATTTAAATATTTTATATTATTTTAAATGCCCAAATTCAAATATTTATGATTTAATTCAAAAACCCTAGGATGGCCTAGGAAAATGTGCACCATTTTTGGCAGAGGTTCTGAACCAAGACAAAAATGATGGGCATTTTAGAAGGGCATTTCAGGTTCATTGAAAAATTATTTTAGTAGCCCTAGTTGGTTTCAGAGGGGACTGGGGGTTCTGTCATCCCCATTTCAAGTTTCTGATGAAAGAGTAAACATGATGCAACACTCTAATGCATGACTAGCTAGGGTGTGACATTACAGAAGTTTACTAAACTTCCAGATTACTACAGACTGTCCTGTTCTTAACAGATTCTGTTTTTTTCGTGTGTTGTTTGCTTATTTTGATGCATCTATGGCTAGTATGTAGGATATGAACCATAGAAAAGTTGGAATACAGTAGGTTTAACACCAATATAAACAAAGAATGAGTTAATTACAGTACCTTAAAGTGGTAGTTTGCTTTATTACACTAACAGATCTCACAAGTTTTTGTTTATGTTTTTGTGAATGAAGTCTTTGAAGAACGAGGAGTTACCGATGTGAGAAGAATAAAGAGAGACAAGAGTTCAAGCTTGGGGATGCCCAAGGCACCCCAAGTAAATATTTCAAAGGATACTCAAGCATCTATGTTTGGGGATGCCCCGGTTGGCATCCCACCTTTCTTCTTCAACAAATATCGGTATACCCGTGTTTTTGTTTTGTTCACATGATTTGTGTCCTTTGTGCTTTTGTTTTTCTTTAAGAATCATGCTAGTATGAGATAGATCTTCATTGATTTATAGAATACTTCATGTGCTTCACTTATATCATTTAAGTATGATCCTATAGAACCGCTCTTTGTGCTTCACTTAAATCGTTTGAAGTATGGCTTTATAGAATGCTTTGTGCGCTTCACTTATATATTTTGAGCTTGGATATTGGTTAGTCTATATTAATTGTAGAATGCTCCAGGAACTTCACTTATATATTTTGGAGTATGAATAATACTATAATTTAATGTGGATTTGGAAGAGTGTCAACTTTAGGAATTAGTGATCCCACTATCTTGGAGGGTGTTGAATCTTCGTACGATATTTATGAAAGTGGATTTGGAAGAGTGTCAATTTTAGTTAGTATTCCACTATTTCGGAAAAGGTTCCAATTGAGTATGAGAACAAAGTTGCTATTCATGATGCTACTAAAAATTATTATGAGGGAGGAATATGTGCTTGTAGGAGTTGCAATAATGTCAAGTTTCCTCTCTATGTGCTCAAAGTTTTGAAGTTGTACTTGTTTTGCCTTCCTATGCTAGTTGATTCTTGCTCTTATAAATTGTGTTATCACAAAATCCCTAGGCATAGGAAGTGAGTTAGATTTAAATGTGCTAGTCATATTTTCATGATGCTCTCTTTGTGTTACAAATTTTATCTTTTGTGTGAGCATCATTGAAATCATCATGCCTAGCTAAAAGGTATTAAAGAAAAGCGCTTGTTGGGAGAGAACCCAATATTTATCCTTACTGTTTTTGTGTGCCCACATGATTAATCTACTGTAGTAATCATGTTTTATTCTTTTTGTTTCAATAAAGTGCCAAGTAAGACCTTTAGGAAGACTTGGGTGAAAGTTAATGTGATCTTGCTGTAAAAAACAGAAACTTTGCGCTCACGAGATTAGCTTTAATTTTTTACATAAGAGTGATTTTGAGTTGATTCTTTTGGAAGAAGATTAATAGACAAATTCCTCACGTCCACCAATTTATTTAATAATTTTTGGAGTAGCATAAGTATGGTTATTGTTCAGATCATTACAGACTGTTCTGTTTCTGACAGATTCTGTTTTCATTGCATAGTTTGCTTGTTTTCTAGTTTCTATGGCTTATATTTATCAATATAAATGGTAGAAACGATATGGTACAGTAGGCATTATGTGAAAACAATTATGAACCTTGTCTTTTACAGTACCAAAGTGCATGGTTTACTCTTTATCATACTAACCTATCTCACGAAGTTCCATTAAGTTTTGTGTGATTGAAGTTTTCAAGTTTTGGGTGAGATATCGATATGAGGAGAATGAGGAGTGGAAAGACCCTAAGCTTGGGGATGCCCAAGGCACCCCAAGGTAATATTCAAGGAAGACTCAAGCGCCTAAGCTTGGGGATGCCCCGGAAGGCAACCCCTCTTTCGTCTTCAAAACTATCGGTACAACTTACTCGGAGCTATATTTTTATTCGTCACATGATATGTGTTTTACTTGGAGCATCATTTTATTTTGTTAGTATTAGCTTGCTGTTATTTAGAATAGTGTTTTGCATCGTTATTTTCAATAAAAATATCAAGGATAGCCTTTACCATGTTTATTTTGCTAGTATACATGTTGCTGTTTGAAAACAGAAAGTTTACCGCTGTTGCAAAAGTTCCCCCGAAAAGTCAGAGCAAGATATAATGTTGAAACGTTTTGCATAATGAGATCTGATAAATATACTACAGTGGGAATTTTCTCTCATAATTTTTGGAGTTAGGGAAGTATTGATACTCTTGCACTCTTTACAGGCTGTACTGTTTTGACAGGTTGCTGTTATGTTTGCATTGTTTGCATATGTTTGCTTGTTTAATGATTCTATTTGAGGATAGGAGTATTAAATATGCAGAGGCATTTAGTATGCAATGTTGAATAATAGTTCTAGTGATTTGTTACAGTAGAAAATGATAAGGTTTTTGCATTGGTTTATACTAACCTATCTCACGAGTTCTTGTTGAGTTTGGTGTGGATGAAGCTTTTGATAAAAAGAGAAACCATGATATGAGAAGAATTAAGGAGACACAAAAGTTCAAGCTTGGGGATGCCCAAGGCACCCCTAGATAATATTCCAAGAAGTCTCAAACATCTATGCTTGGGGATGCCCCGTTAGGCATCCCACCTTTCTTCTTTAACAACTATCGGTTAGTATCGGTTGAACCTATGTTTTTGCTTCTCCACATGAGTTGTGCTATCCTTGCAATGTCATTTTATTTTGTTTTACTTGCTGTTTGAATAAAATCACTGGATCTGAAATTTTTAATAGAAAAGGAACCCTCCCATGGCTAGTTAATTATTTGCCTACTCAGTATCCTTCACTCATATCTTTTGGAGTAGTTTGTCATTTACTTATGTGCTTCATGTATATCCTATGAGTAAATGGGGGGAATGAATTGAATGTCATAAATCTGAATTTATATATGTTTCATATGATTATAACATGGTTAGTGATGACTTCACACATAGAAAGTATGAGGCATAAAAGTTGTTGAGAGTTGGCAAACGTAGTTTTGGTCATCGTTGCAATTAATAGGAAGTATTAAGAAAAGAGAGGTTCACATACAAATATATTATCTTGGACATCTTTTATGATTGTGAAGCACTCATTAAGTATGACATGCTAAAAGAGTTGATGTTGGACAAGGAAGACAACGTAATGGTTTATGTTTTCCGACATCTCAGTTAAAGTATATTGTCATTGACCTTCCAAACATGTTGAGCTTGCCTTTCCCCCTCATGCTAGCCAAATTCCTTGCACCAAGTAGAGATACTATGTGTGCTTCTAAATACCCTTAAACCCAGTTTTGCCATGAGAGTCCACCATACCTACCTATGGATTGAGTAAGATCCTTCAAGTAAGTTGTCATCGTTGCAAGCAATAAAAATTGCTCTCTAAATATGTATGACTTATTAGTGCAGAGAAAATAAGATTTGTACGAACTTGTTGTGGAAGTAATAAAAGCGAGGGACTGCATAATAAAGGTCCACATACAAGGGGCAATATAAAGTGACGTTCTTTTGCATTAAGATTTTGTGCATCAACCCTAAAGGCGCATGACAACCTCTGCTTCCCTCTGCGAAGGGCCTATCTTTTACTTTATGTTTTTTACTTTAAGCTTGAGTCAAGGTGATTCTCACCTTTTCCATTTTCATTTCATCCTTTGGCAAGCTCTTCGTGTTTGAAAGATCATGATATATATATCCAATTGGATGTAAGTTAGCATGGGCTATTATTGTTGACATCACCTAAAGGTGAATACGTTGGGAGGCAACACAATAAGCCCCTATCTTTCTCAGTGTCCGGCTAAAACTCCATAACCACAAGTATTGCGTGAGTGTTAGCAATTGTAGAAGACTATATGATAGTTGAGTATGTGGACTTGCTAAAAGGCTCTATTTTTGACTCTTTCTGATGTTATGATAAATTGCAATTGCTTCAATGACTGAGATTATAGTCTGTTAGTTCTCAATGAAGTTTCTGAACCATACTTGACATTGTGAATAGATTGTTACTTGATCATGAAAAGTTTTCTGAGATAAGCTACTATTATGACACATATTGATGCTAGAAAAGGTGATTGAAATTATCATTGATCAAACTTGTGCACCTGCTAGCATTCACAGTTCATAAATTATTTCTTTTATCATTTACCTACTCGAGGACGAGCAGGAATTAAGCTTGGGGATGCTGATACGTCTCCAACGTATCTATAATTTATGAAGTATTCATGCTATTATATTATCCATCTATCATGTTTTATATGCATTTATATGTCATTTTATATGATTTTTGGGACTAACCTATTAACCTAGAGCCCAGTTCTGTTTTCTCCTTGTTTTAGTGTTTTACAGAAAAGGGATACCAAACGGAGTCCAATTGACGTGCCAATTTTTGAGGATTTTTTATGGACCAAAAGAAGACCACGGAGCATCGGAGTTGGGCCAGAAGAGTCTTGGGCTGCCCACAAGAGTGCCCCCCCTTGGGGCGCGTCCCCCTATCTCGTGGACAGCCCGGAGACCCCCCTGACGTGAAACCAACGCCAAAAATTCCTATAAATAGAGAAACCTTCGGGAATTAACCTAGATCATAAGTTCCGCCGCCGCAAGCCTCTGTAGCCACGAGAAATCAATCTAGGCCCTCTCTGGCACCCTGCCGGAGGGGGCATCATCACCGGAGGCCATGGAGGAGGATCTCGGAGGGGACATCATCGCCATGAAGGCCAAGTACCAGAGGAGGAAAGCCATGGAGGAGGAAGCACAAGGGGGAGAACCTCTCCTCCTCTCTCTTGGTGGCACCAGAGTGCCATCGGGAGGGGAATCATCGCCGCGGTGATCGTCTTCATCAACATCACCATCATCATCACCATCCTCATCTCTTTTACGCGGTCCACTCTCCCGCACCCCGCTGTAATCCCTACTTGAACATGGTGCTTTATGCTACATATTATGATCCAATGATGTGTTGCCATCCTATGATGTTTTGAGTAGATTTCTTTTGTCTTTGGGTTGATTGATGATCTAGACTGGTATGAGTTGTATGTTTCACTTTAATGCTATCCTATGGTGCCCTCCATGTCGTGCAAGCGTGAGGGATTCCCGCTGTAGGGTGTTGCAATACGTTCATGATTCGCTTATAGTGGGTTGGTGAGTGACCAAAACACAAACCCGAGTAAGAGGGGTTGTTGCATATGGGAATAAAGAGGACTTGATGCTTTAATGCTATGGTTAGGTTTTACCTTAATGATCTTTAGTATTTGCGGACGCTTGCTAGAGTTCCAATCATAAGTGCATATGATCCAAGTAGAGATAGTATGTTAGCTTTTGCCTCTCCCTCCTATGAAATTGCAATAGTGATTACCGGTCTTGTTAACAATTGCCTAGGACAATTCCGAACAGCGATACACCATTATTCCACACTCGCTATTTATATTATTTAATAATATATTCTAACTTTATGTTAACAGCACCTACTTTTATATTTTCGCTCTCTGATGTCATACAAAGTTATCCTCTTTATACCCACAACACAGTTTTATTTCTTGTTTCTAGTTGGAAGCAAACATTCAGTGCACGTAGAGTCATATCACTGGCAGATAGGGCTTGAGAGAATATTGATCTTGCGTTTAGCTCGTTGTGGGTTCGACACTCCATACTTATCACTTCCACCTTTGGGAATTGCTATGATGATTCCCTGTACTTGAGGATTATCAGTCAGCTATGATGTTTTCCGCACGAGGTACGTGCTCTTTTTGCAATCCGTGAAAGTGCTCCTCCAATCTTCTCACTTCCTCGATGTGTGCCTCCATTAATGGACTTTGATAATCCTTGTTAACTCGCCTCACCACCAACTGTGAGTCTCCTCAAATGATCAATTTCTTAATTCCCAATTCTGCTGCCATCCTGAGCCCGGCAAGGAGCCCTTCATACTCTGCTGTATTGTTGGTGGCTTCTTGCCGTGCAAAATGCATCTGAACGATGTACTTCAAGTGCTCCTCGGAGGGGGCAACAAGAAGCACACCAGCCCCCGCACCATGCATAGAAAAGGCACCATCAAAATACATAATCCATTCTTGGAGTGATTCCTTGCCGGGGACAACTGTCTCTCTCACTACCTCAATAGGGGTTGGCGTCCATTCAGCAATAAACTCTGCCAACGCCCTGCTCTGAACAATTAATGTGGTCTCAAACCTTGAGCCAAAGCTGGATAGCTCCAAATCCCATTCCACTATTCTGCCGGTAGCCTCTGCGTTTCGGAGTATCCTCCGCAATGGGAAATGAGTAACAATCGTGATCTCATGGGCTCGGAAGTAGAGGCGTAGTTTCCTTGAGGCCATGATGAGGCCAAAGATCAACATTTGCATGCTAGAGTACCTCGACCTAGCCTGCTGTAATAAGGAGCTGACGAAGTACACTCGGCGCTGCACCACTTTCTTCCTCACCATGTCCTTGGGTTGCCATTGTAGTCGTGCTCGCTATTGTTCTGATCCTCATTTGGCCCTATGGCCTCTTCTCACTTTCTTTCTCATCCACTTCTCGCTGTGCTACCAAGGCTGCACTGACCACTTGGTTTGTTGCTGCCAAGTATAGCAATACTGGCTCCTGGGGTTTGGGCGCGATCAAGGTAGGCACAGAGGATAGGTATGTCTTCAGCTCTTGCAGAGCTGCATCTGCTTCAGGGGTCCATTTCATGGGAGCTGCCTTCTTCAAAATCCTGAAGAACGACAAGGCACGCTCGGTAGACTTGGAGATGAATCTGCTCAACACGGCAACACATCCCGTCAGGCGCCTCACATCTTTGACTGTCCTTGGCGCTTGGGTCTTCTCGATGGCCTTGATTTTTTTGGGATTGGCTTCGATCCCCCTATGGGACACAAACTATCCAAGCAGCTTGCCAGAGGGGACGCCAAACACACATTTCTCTGGGTTTAGCTTCAGGTTGATCTTGCGTAGATTTGCAAAGGTATCCTCCATATCCTGAATGAGAGTTGCTCTATCCTTAGTTTTGACCACAATGTCATCCATATAAGGTACAATGTGTCTGTGCAGCTGAGGTTCAAAACCAATCTGGACTGCCCTTGCAAAGGTGGACCCGGCACACTTTAATCTGAATGGCATGCAGACAAACAATATGTACCGCATGGAGTGGTGAATGATGTCTTCTCCTCATCCTCCTTTGACATGAAGATCTGGTGGTACCCAGAATAGGCGTCCAGAAATGAGAGCAAGTCCCAACCTGAGGTGGAATCCACTATCTGATCAATACGCGGCAAGGGGAACGGGTCCTTTGCGCAAGCCTTGTTGAGGTCTGTGAAGTCAATGCACAACCTCCACTTCTCGTTCCCCTTCCGGACCACCACTAGGTTTGCTAGCCAAGTGGGATGTCGCACTCATCTGACCAATCCAGCTGCTTCAAGCTACTTGATCTCTTCTATGATGAACTGCTGCCTCTCCAAGGCCTGCTTCCGGACTTTCCGCTTAACAGGTCTGGCGTGTGGGCAGACAACAAGGTGGTGCTTGATTACGTCCCTGGGAACACCAGGAATATCAGATGGTTGCCAAGCAAGCACATTGATATTCGCCCGCAGGAAGGCAACGGGCGCACTTTCCTATTTGTCATTGAGTGTGGTGCTGATGGTGAATGTACCATCAACGCCAGCCAGCCCTACCAGGACCTTTTTCACTTGCGGAGCAGCAACCTTGGATCTCTCGCTGTTGGAACACTCCAGCACGTCGTCAACGGGTGTCGTGGACTCAGAGGGGGCACGCTTCCCGGACTCTTTGCCAGAGGTCCTACAATCATGTTTCTTCCCTTTTCTCTCCTTGGCGAGAACCATTGCCGTCGCGGCCTCTGCCGCAACCGCATCCCTATACATCTTGTCCACATAAATGACGACATCTTTCTCATCCGATGGGATGGTGAGGACTCCGAGTGGCCAAGGCATCTTCATAGTATTGTAGGCATTGAGGGATGCCGCCATGAACATAGCCAAGGCCGGGTGCCCAAGGATCCCATTTTACGGTAGGGGGAGGTCAACCACGTCAAACACAATCTTTTCAGTCTGGTAGTTAAGCTCTCCCCCAAATGTTTCTGGAACGTAATCTTCCCTTTATGATGACTCCTCCCGGGGTTGACTCCTTGAAATGTGCCTGTAACCTCTAGCTCTTCTTCTCCTATCTGAAGCTTGTTGATAACTGCTGGGGAAATCAGATTCAGTCCGGCCCCACCATCCACCAACATCTTTGTGACCTTGAGGTTGCGAATTGTTGGACAAACCAACACAAGCAGGCATCCTACCACAGTGGTGCAGCTGGGATGGTCCTCCTCGTCGAAAATGATGGGTGTACGGGACCATTTGAGCGGCTTCCGGGCCTCCGACGCTGGTTCCATGACATTGACTTCCCGTGCCCATCGCTTGAGTTGGCGATTGGAGGTGTGCAAAGATGCACCCACATCAACGCACAGGGCGTCCGTGGCCTTCTGAAACTCCTGCTCGCTGGTTTCCTCTTCATCCCCTTTATCATTCTCATCACCACAGACTTCTTTCTCCTGGCACCTGGCGAGTTTTACTTTTTATTGAAAGGGCTTGCCGAGGCGATTTGCTCCATCGCCTCGGCCCTTACAGCCAGCAACATTCTGACCCTTTTCCTTATCACGCTTCTCATATTCTTCTCTCTGTCTCTTGACCAACTGCTCAACTTGATAGCATTCCTGATGGTCGTGGCCCTTGGTCTGGTGGATCTTGTAGTACGCCCCGTCGCCCTTCCTGGCCTTCTCGGCAGCTGCAGCTTCCCATCAATCAGCGCACATGGCAACCTCCTTGCTGGGGGCCTTAGCCTTAGCGACCTTGCCGGTACTAGGGGAGCGTGACCCTTCAACGGTCAATACTGCTTTATCCCTTCGCTTCTTACTGTGCTTCTTATCCTTCTTCTGACTGGTGGATTCATCATCATCCTCGAATCAACATCAATTCAATCTTCCTCTACAGGCAACTTCCTTCCCTCCTCTATTCGGGCACACTTATCCACTAGGGTGTACCACTCCTTCACAGTCTTTGGCAACCGCATGTTCATGTTGGCACGGATTCGACGGTTGCGCATGTTGGACTGGAAGGCAGCTATCATGGCTGCAAGATGGATATTTGGAATATTCCTATGAACCTTACTGAACCTCTGCAAATACTTATGAAGGGTTTCTACTTCCTTCCATTGGAGAAGCTGCAGATCGCCGGGGCGGCCCGGCTCCTGGTGGCCATTGGTGAACGCGCTGATGAACTCATGGCACAGGTCTGCCCACGACGAAATGGAGTTCTTCGGTGGTGCATTAGCCAATACCTCAGGTTGGATTTGAGTGCCAACGGGAACTAGTTGGTGAACACCTTCTCATCTCTTCCCCCGGCAGCCTGAACAGCGATGGTGTAGATGCTCGGGAACTCTGTCGGGTTCAGCCTTCCATGCGAACGGATGGCCAACAGACTTGTCGCAGCTCATGGGTGAAGGCAGGGCAGCCAACCTTGAAGGGAAGGAGCCCGTCAGCACCAAGAGTGGGCTCATATATGTCGAGGCCGCCACGCCCGTCAGCTCGGAGGAGGTTGTCATGGCATTGCTCGACGACGCACGCGTCCCATCTTCGCCTATCCTCTGGGGTGTGCTGTTTCCTGGACGTCCTTGAGGATCAGAAGAGGCCATCCAGGCGTCATCGAAGTCTTGATTTGGTCGCGCCCGCGCCGGCCGTCATGGTGGGGACTGCATCGTGGGGACCGCCCCCTCTGTGCGGGCAGCGGCATGGGCTGTTGCTGTTGCTTGGGGAGGTCATGATGGGGTAGCTCGTCGTGAGCCTTCGGCTTCGGCGAAACCAAGCATACTTTGGATGGTGGCACGCCAGTTGTCCATCTGCTCAGCCGCTGGTGGAATCCTCAGTAGCAGCTGAGCCCGGGCCATGGCCTCCGATGAAGTGCTTGGCATGGATGATGATGAAGTCAATCGCGCCGTCGCTCGGCTCCTGGTGGAGCCAGTGGTGGCAGCACTGCACCCCCGCTATTGCGGTGCAACCACCTAGGCAGCAGGGTCGTGAGGCGGAGGCGCACGAGGGCCATTAGCTCCGTTGGGCGCAACAACTTGGTCGACCCGCCCTGGGGAGAGTGCATGCGCATCAGTCGTGCCCACGACAAGGATGGCTATAGGGCGGTGGATCGCCCCAGACCGAGCGCCATCGCTGTGGCTACGCCCGTCAACAGGCAGAGCGCTGCCGTCGAGGTGTTGGTGATGTCACTATCCTCCGGCATCTTCTGCTCCCGCGTCGCCCACGAGGGGGATGGTGGTGGTGCCGCCTGCTCCAGCCACATCCCCTGCAGCGTTCGTTCCCTCGTGCGTCTCCACGTCACCCGTTGTGTTAGATGTCGCGGGTAGCGGAGCCTTCGAGGTGGATGGATGAGTTGAAGGAGCTGATTTTTTTCTTGGGTGCCATGGTCGATGGTGCCGTCAATGATGTAGATGGCGATGAAGATGATGCGTTGCTCACGTCTTCATGTTCGCGCAAGCAAGCCTCGTACCTGGCATGCCAAAGATGTCGCGGGAAACCATGACCACCAATGGGAGTAGGACAACCACTTGCTGGTTCGGTAGGGGGGAGTCGAGTTGCACAAAGAGTAGACCAATGCAAGGGAGCACGGCAGGGATCACACATGAAGTTTTACCCAGGTTCGGGCCGTCGCAAGGCATAAAACCTCCTACTTTGGTGGGTTGATGGGGAAATGTGGTGGTGGTGCATAGTACACTTGCCCGGCAAGGGTTGCTTCGGGACATCGACGACTACGCGCGTATGGGGGTGTGAGTGGTCTAAACTTCTAACCCCTTGAATCGTTGCCATGGGCCTCCTTTTATAAATCAAGGGGTTACCACAGTGGCAAATTAGTCATTAGACATGGATATGATAGCAAATAGTGCTATCATACCTAACTGTCACAGCCCCAGATCAGCCCTTGTTTGTTTTTGCTTTAGCATCCATGCAACATGTTTAAATTTTATGAAATTTGAAATGGGGATTGCTCAACCCTAGCATTAAAGGAATTCACTAGGTTCATCTAAAATACTTTCAAGTAAGTCCAAATGGCTTTCAAAAATGTTCATGATTTTTGACAAAGGTGAAAAACCTCTACCAAAAATGATGCCAATATTTTGGGCCATTATGGATTTTTGAATAATCCATATTGTATTTGAATTGGGGCATTTAAATACTATTAATATTTTTTTAAATGCTCCAACAATTCTGAAAATAGTTAAGGGCCTCTGTAATAATTCATTTAATGGCCACAATTATTTGCAGGATTTATTAAAATGATTTGGGCTATAAACTAAATCAGAAACAAAACTACAGAAATAGAAAAGAGAAACAAAATAGAAAAAAAAGGGGGAGAGAGGCCACCTGGGCCACTTACCTGCTTACCTGCCCGGCCCAGCTCCCCTAGCGGCCCAGCCCACCTGGCCCCCTTCTCCTGTCTTCTTCCCGTGCCAGCGCACGAAGCAGCTGCGTGCTGGACGCACGCGTGCCGACGCCGGCCACCTCCTGCTTCGCCGTGGTAGCCTCCCCGACCCCCTCGCGACGCCACGGAGACGGCCTCGACCCCCCTCGACCGCCTCTCTCTCTCTGGACCCCCTCCTCCTCCTCTGTTCTCCCTCCCTCTCGTCACCGAACGCACCTGGGAGCGCCGCTCGCCGTAGCCATGGCCACCGGGCCTCCCTCGCTCCCCCGACTAGCCCAGAGGCTCCGCCTCGACCCCCTCTTCCTCTCCACCAAGCCACGAGGCCCCGGACGCCCTGCATCGCCACCCACGTCGCCGTTCCCCTCCTCGGCCACCGGAGGTCGTCGCCGTCGATTCGCTGCACTCCGGCCGCCCCCGAGCCCACTAACCCTCCCTACAGCTCCGCGGTGAGCCTCCGTGCAGAACCCCTCTCTCTCCCCTCGCGTTTGCGAGCTCTAGGCCATAGCTCCGCCGCGGCCGAACTCCGGCCGCCGCTGACCTCGTCACCGCCGTCACTACAGCCGCTTGAGCTCGTCTCGGAGCGTGTCACCGCACTCAGGAAGCGACCAGGAGTCTAACGCCTATCCTAACTCGCCCTTCCGTGCACCACAGCGCCAGCCCCGCACTCACCGAACTCCGGCGCCGCCGCGAGCTCCGTTCCGACGAGCTCCGTCGACCCCACGACCTCCCACTCGGTCCTCTGGATGCGCGGGAGCAAGGGCCATCCCCTGGTGCCCCCAGCGCGCCAAACTGACGCCTCTAGCGCAAGTCCGGCGTGCCCCGCCGTGTTCTGTGGTCACCGGCGACTCATCGCCGGCGTATCTGACGTGGCGTCGTCATTAGCACTAATGACCCCACTAACTAACCCCCCAGAGCCACTGACAGCCGGGCCCCACGGCCTAACTAACCGGCTAACTAAAATAGATTAAGTTTAATCTAATTGCAGTGGCCCCACGCGTCGGCGTTGACCTCGCTGACGTGGCCTTTGACCGGCCCCACATGTCTGTGACTCCAGCCAGCACTGTGTCACTAACGTGTGGTCCCCACACGTCAGGTTTGACCCGAGCCAGCCCAATTGACTGCTGACGTCACAGTGACGTGGTGCTGACGCCATAATTCATTTTCTGGAATTATTCTGATTCTAAATATTCAGGAAATTTCACAAAATGCCCTAAACTTCAATAAATCATAGAAAATTAACCGTAACTCCAAATTAAATAATTTATATATGAAAAATTATCAGAAAAATTCAAGGAATCCATCTGTACCATTTTCATGCATGTTAGAACAACTTATAGCTGCTGTTTAGCACAAATCAATTAAAGGGCATTTATTTAATCACATATGGAGTTTGAATTTGAATTTTACATTCAAACCAACTTCATTTAATCTGTTGCTAGTTGCATTAGCCCAAAACACATTCATTTTGCCATGTCATGATCATGCATCATATTGTGCGTTGCATTGATTGTGTTCCTTTCTGTGTTGCCGGTATTTGTCCCCTCTCGATAGACGCGATACCGATGATGTGATCGTTGACACTGATGAAGACTCAATGTTATCTTCAGAAGTGCCAGGCAAGCAAAACCCCCTTGTTCATTCCGATACAATCCCACTCTCTCGCTCCTGCTCTCTTTTACTGCACTAGGACAACACCGATTCAACTGTTACATGCTGCGGTAGCTGAACCCCTTTATCCTTTGCATGACCTGTCATTGCCACAGTAAATAGATGAAACCCACTAGCATGAGTAGGAGTTGTTTGAGCCCTGTTGTGCCTACTCATTCATGTTTGTTTGTCATGCCTGCTACTGCTTAGAGTTGAGTCAGGTCTGATTCATCGGGGATGAATTAGAGGTGTGTGAACATGTCCTACTGTGTGTGAGCTAAGTATGTGAACACGATTTGGTAAAGGTAGCGGTGAGAGGCCATGTAGGAGTACATGGTGGGTTGTCTCATTGCAGCCGTACTCAGGAACTGAGTTCTGTGTTTGTGATCCATGATTCAGCTACTACCATACATTGGGCCCTGAAATATGACCCCGCTCGACTTCTTATTCACCCTAGTCCTCTGTCCAGGAGTTGCAAGTAGCTTCTGGTGTTTGTAGCTTACTGGAGGCCGTGGACAGCACTGACCGTAGGGGTGGGCTGTGATGCGGTAGGTACGTGGCACGGTGTACCGGATGCCCGTTTGGTATCTCGGGAACCCTGTTCACATCGTTTGGGGCTGTGAGCGAAACTCCGGCCGGATCTCCTCATGGATGGAACCCGAATAGGCGATAAACCTGGACTAGAGACTTGAGTGTTTAGGTAGGTCGTGGTCTACACCCACGTCGGCTTTCGCTTGAAGTCTGCCGAGCACATGTCGTGTGCAGACGCTAAGTGGTGGAAACATGTATGAAGAACTACACCCCTGCAGGGTTAACATCATCTATTCGAATAGCCGTGTCCGCGGAAAAGGACTTCTGGATTGCTTATATCAGTTCATAGACAAGTGAAAGTGGATACTTTAAAATGCGCAAGATAAGCCTGAGTGCTATGGATGGCGTTCTCGTAGGGAGACGGGAGCGGATCCATAGTGGTGTATTGATATGGTGAATGTGTGGACTCGTGTGCGCCACCTCAAAAGAGTCGCTTGCAGTCGTAGTTTAGGATAGCCACCGAGTCAAAGCTGGCTTGCTGCAGTTAAACCCCACCATCCCCTTGTTGATAATGATGCATATGTAGTTAGTTCTGATGTAAGTCTTGCTGGGTACATTTGTACTCATGTTTGCCTATTTTATGTTTTTGCAGAGAGACTTCAGTCTCACTAGTAGTTCCACGTGGACTTCGACGTTTAGCTTGTTACCTCAGCTACGATCTTGTGCCCCGGCAGGATCTGGTAGATAGTCAGGCTTCTCAGCCTTTTTCAGTTATAGATGTCTGTACCCAGACATGATAGCTTCCGCTTGTGCTTTGACCTGTATGCTCTGATTGTTGGGTCATGAGACCCATGTTTGTAATATCTCGCTCCTCGGAGCCTATTGAATAAAATACTTGAGTCGTAGAGTCATGTTGTGATGCCATGTTGTATTTGAACATATCGAGCATATTGTGTGTATGTTATTGAAATGCTTGGTATGTGTGGGATCTGACCATCTAGTTGTTTATCTTTAGTAGCCTCTCTTACGGGGAAATGTCTCCTAGTGTTTCCACCGAGCCATGGTAGCTTGCTACTGCTCCGGAACACTTAGGCTGGCCGGCATGTGTCCTTCTTCGTTCCTGTGTCTGTCCCTTCAGGGAAATGTCACGCGATGAATACCGGAGTCCTGTTAGCCCGCTACAGCCCGGTTCACCGGAGTCCTGCTAGCCCAGTGCTACAGCCTGGATCCACTCGCTGATGACCGACACGTTCGATGCTGGGTCATGGATGCCTGTCCCTGTAAGTCTGTGCCACTTTGGGTTTACGACTAGCCATGTCAGCCCGGGCTCCTTATCATATGGATGCTAGCGACACTGTCATATACGTGTGCCAAAAGGCGCAAACGGTCCCGGGCAAAGGTAAGGCGACACCCGTGGGAATACCGTGCGTGAGGCCGCAAAGTGATATGAGGTGTTACATGCTAGATCGATGTGGCATTGAGTCGGGGTCCTGACAGCGTTGGTATCAGAGCTTGACTGCCTGTAGGATTACCAAGCCAAACTGGTCGAAGTTGAGTCTAGAAATTCTTTAGTTATATAAGGGAATTGATTGTGGGATGGAACGTAAGGCTCTTTTTACTCCTTATACCTCATGGCCTTCTGATCTGAGTCATCATCTTCTCTTCTACGGGGATTAAGAACTATGCTATCTCTTCTTTCTATCAGGATCACGTGTTACTAATCCGTAGACTTATAAGATTGTTGGATTTAAGTCTCAGTTCAGTTCCCACTATTTCCGTATGTTAATTGTTGATCTCGGAACCTTGGTATTGTGCTTCTGAGTGGTTATGCCACCATTTTTGTGAATGTCTCAAATCTTTTCTGAGCATTTACAGCCGTTATGCTGTCCGAGTCATTCCAGGTTTCTAAATAGTCTGATGCATTTGCAAAATCCTTTCCCTCTGGTTTCGATGTTCCTTTATGCCAGCTCAATCACACTAATTGTTGAGTTGAGGTATTCTATTTCCTTGACATTATGTTGGAGTTACTATTATGACCCTAGGTGTCTCAGGGGATCATCTAATAGTCTAGCCATGATTTATGTTCCAGTGTGATGACTCTGGCCGTCATTATCGAAAGCATCCCGTGATGCCATTTAGTAGTAGGTATTCTATCCCTGGGTTTTGAACCCGAGATTCACCCTACTTGCTTCATGTTGATAGTTTTGCTCGTTCCTTTAGGATATTAGTAACCTTTGCATTAGTCCTCGATGTTCGTGGTATTCCTTTCTTCCAAATACTATGAACCGATTATGGCAGATGTTCCTCGCTGATCGAAAGATCACAATCAGAGTGCTCTCGATGGGTTCTCGATTCTACATTGTGACTCTGCCAGTTCTACCTTTCTGCATGGGTTATCCGGAAGAAATATGTGGAATTCGTTCGACATGCTAAACCATGCATCCACAACTCAGAAAATCGTGTATTCTTTTGAGTTGTCCCTCTTTAGTTGTCTTCTGACCCTCGTCTATCAATTGATAGTCAAGAGTATGCGTGCATTCGTTCGTCGATGCCTATTACCCTTGTGGTCCGTCAAGCCATTCCATCGCAGAATGACTAGGAGAAACAAACTCCAGTACCTCATCCATATCTAGGATTGGGTCAAAGCAATTGTATTCCGCAGATCAAAATGCTAATCCAGCTTCTGGTCTGTTCTACCTTGAAGTATTACCATCTTTATATCAGGAATATCATGGGAATTGCACACCATCTTATGAATTCTTGACGCAGTAATACTTCTGATCATCATTAATAATTTCTCGGTTTCTGTGTTATTGTAACTGGAATGCCGACAAGTGAATCGTGGTGTGTGAAATCAATACTCCTAGCAACCTCGTTGCTTGGTAGTTAAAGGACAATAATTTCATTCTTAGCGTGTTGGTTTTTGAATCATCCTTCTAAGGCTGATCGTGCTACCTAGTCCTTATTTTGGTGCACCCTTCGATTGATAAGTTAGGATTTTGTCAAGTCCTCATCCATTTGATCATATCGTCTTGCCCTGAAAAGCAAGATTGATCTCGAGCTTAGTAACATATCGGTGGTTCGTGATTTTCCGAAGATCTTCTCGGAAGTATTACCAGGTTGTCAGCTGACCGCTGTGTTGAGCTCGTGATCAAGTTGGTTTCTTGTGAACCACCTTCTCTCCAAGAATCGGTGTTAGATATCCCTGAGCTAGTTGGTTAAGCTAAACGACAACTTGGAGGATTGGAAGATAAAAGCTTGCCTGACTTAGTTCGTCCCAAAGGGATATTCTTGTGTAGTGTGTGTTGAAGAAGATGATATCTTCATCGATTGGTCCCTGTGATCAGTTGCTGGACCTATTGTCTTATCAATCCTTTGATTTGAGTATGGGCTATCGTCAAATCAAATCAGTACCAACGATGCTCGTAATGTTGTCTTATTCGTGGTTGATCCCTCGAGCATACACCATTACATCTCTGGTCTGACCAATGCTATCACCGTGTTCACTTAACTATGGAATTCCTTTTAAAAGGAAACCCGGATGAATTGTTGTTGAGCCCATTGACAACATCCTTATCTCCTCCATGATTTTGTTGAACATTAAGCTAGTGTTGGAAACTTTTGAGAGCATTTTCTTCATGCTAGCTCATGAAGTATTTGTTTGATGAAAGGAGTGACTTCCTCTTATACACGTGCATTTGGTGAAAGTTGCCGCCGTGAATTTGAGAAAGATTGTTTTGTTTCCTTTGGAATCATCCCAAATCAGTCATGCACACGTGCGAAAGTATTCTGTGGTTCGGAGACTTGCAACCTCCATTCCATATGTGTTCCGTAGCACCCCAAGCCACTGACTGATTTGTTCGAGAAAAGGAGTTAAGTGCTAATCCATGGTAATGCACAAGACTTCGATACCCTCGTTGATGGTTCCCCCTCCTGAACTCGGTAATGTTTTATTGTAAGACTACCATGTGGGCATGCTTGTCTGGGACAACGTGTTCACATGTTTGTGGCAGAACCAGCTCATGTTTTGGAACTTGCTATTGTAGTTCATTCCCTGAGAATCTCGCAACGTCATCTCGTCGATTTGTGTTGCAAACTTTCATTTTTCTTCCTAGACTCGATGAGTCTGGAACATCCTGACACCAACCAGATCTGAGTCTCAGGCAGATATGATGGTTTGGAACATTTTCCCAAGAACTATAATATCGGTCCCTCGAAAATCGGTAAAGTGGATGTCGTGGCCAACACACCCCGCCGGAAGACCTGCTATTATAATATCTTGATTGATGAAGTTGGCCACCTCCCCATAAGGATTTCGTAGGGTTTACTACCTAGTTGCCCCTATGGATTTTTTTGTGTTCCCGAAGTCCGACCTGTTACTTGATGTTCTAGTTATCAAACCATATCTATGAATGGGATACACTAGCACGTCAAGGAGAACATTAGAAGCGGAGTGCTAAATGTCTCTCGGTCGATCATCCAGATTTTATTTCCTTGGCCCCGCCAAGGGTGAAATCTGAGAAGGTGTTATCTTCCTTTGCATCTGCATCCTCCATCACCATTCATCATGGTAGCAAGTTGTGTTGCCAGGATCCTTAACACGGATGTTGGTAAAACCTTGATGAATATGGAAATGCTCAAGTTCTTGAGAGCACGCACAAGCGCTACGTGTTATCATCGGCACTAACTGGGATGCTCTCAGTTCCCTCGGCAATGCTATGACCTTCTCAAACAGTGAATTCACTCTCTATTGTTGGGTTCTTCCCCAGTTACCAGAATCATTCCCAGCATTTGCATTTTGTTCCCAGCTTGCACCGCCAATGTGCCATTCTACCACGGGTCTCTTCCATTTCCGGTGATAAGCAAATTCATCCATTACGTTGTCTTCAACAAGGTAATCCACATCATCCAAGTCCAAGTATACCATTCTACCGACCCCGCCAATCGATTGCCGTGATTTGCCTTAGGCTGATATAGAGAGTCTCAATGATCTCTATATCAAAGGTAATTCTTTTTGCCACTCTAGGGGATATATCTTTGAGTCACCTTCCCTAAGGTACATCATAATGGTGCCATGTCAACTCAACTCCTCGCTACGTTCACAACCGATCACCACATTCTTAAGTCTGGAATTGTTGTCTACTTAGCGAACCCTCGTCATTTGTCTTACTCCATTTCTTCGGATCTGTGCTTTGTCTCTCAGCTCAAGAGATGTTGCTATATCTCATCCCATGAGTTGATCCTAAGTTGTTCGGTCTTCTCGAAGATCGATTGTTCTAGAGTTTTCCTTTCCTCTCTTGTCATGATTAGCTGAAGTTCTCAGAGCAAGACGACAAGACAATGATGGGTTCAAATCAACGTTCATTTGAAGTGCACCCTGGATCATGAAGATTATACTAGTTTGCGTTTCCCCTTCACCTTACCCTACGCTTGAATCTCGGGACGAGATTTTTGTTTAGTGGGGGTGAGCTGTCACAGCCCCAGATCAGCCCTTGTTTGTTTTTGCTTTAGCATCCATGCAACATGTTTAAATTTTATGAAATTTGAAATGGGGATTGCTCAAACCCTAGCATTAAAGGAATTCACTAGGTTTCATCTAAAATACTTTCAAGTAAGTCCAAATGGCTTTCAAAAATGTTCATGATTTTTGACAAAGGTGAAAAACCTCTACCAAAAATGATGCCAATATTTTGGGCCATTATGGATTTTTGAATAATCCATATTGTATTTGAATTGGGGCATTTAAATACTATTAATATTTTTTTAAATGCTCCAACAATTCTGAAAATAATTAAGGGCCTCTGTAATAATTCATTTAATGGCCACAATTATTTGCAGGATTTATTAAAATGATTTGGGCTATAAACTAAATCAGAAACAAAACTACAGAAATAGAAAAGAGAAACAAAATAGAAAAAAAGGGGGAGAGAGGCCACCTGGGCCACTTACCTGCTTACCTGCCCGGCCCAGCTCCCCCAGCGGCCCAGCCCACCTGGCCCCCTTCTCCTGTCTTCTTCCCGTGCCAGCGCACGAAGCAGCTGCGTGCTGGACGCATGCGCGCCGACGCCGGCCACCTCCTGCTTCGCCGTGGCAGCCTCCCCGACCCCCTCGCGACGCCACGGAGACGGCCTCGACCCCCCTCGACTGCCTCTCTCTCTCTGGACCCCCTCCTCCTCCTCTGTTCTCCCTCCCTCTCGTCACCGAACGCACCTGGGAGCGCCGCTCGCCGTAGCCATGGCCACCGGGCCTCCCTCGCTCCCCCGACTAGCCCAGAGGCTCTGCCTCGACCCCCTCTTCCTCTCCACCAAGCCACGAGGCCCCGGACGCCCTGCATCGCCGCCCACGTCGCCGTTCCCCTCCTCGGCCACCGGAGGTCGTCGCCGTCGATTCGCTGCACTCCGGCCGCCCCTGAGCCCACTAACCCTCCCTACAGCTCCGCGGTGAGCCTCCGTGCAGAACCCCTCTCTCTCCCCTCGCGTTTGCGAGCTCTAGGCCATAGCTCCGCCGCGGCCGAACTCCGGCCGCCGCTGACCTCGTCACCGCCGTCACTACAGCCACTTGAGCTCGTCTCGGAGCGTGTCACCGCACTCAGGAAGCCACCAGGAGTCTAACGCCTATCCTAACTCGCCCTTCCGTGCACCACAGCGCCAGCCCGCACTCACCAACTCCGGCGCCGCCGCGAGCTCCGTTCCGACGAGCTCCGTCGACCCCACGACCTCCCACTCGGTCCTCTGGATGCGCGGGAGCAAGGGCCATCCCCTGGTGCCCTCAGCGCGCCAAACTGACGCCTCTAGCGCAAGTCCGGCGTGCCCCGCCGTGTTCTGTGGTCACTGGCGACTCATCGCCGGCGTATCTGACGTGGCGTCGTCATTAGCGCTAATGACCCCACTAACTAACCCCCCAGAGCCACTGACAGCCGGGCCCCACGGCCTAACTAACCGGCTAACTAAAATAGATTAAGTTTAATCTAATTGCAGTGGCCCCACGCGTCGGTGTTGACCTCGCTGACGTGGCCTTTGACCGGCCCCACATGTCTGTGACTCCAGCCAGCACTGTGTCACTGACGTGTGGCCCCCACACGTCAGGTTTGACCCGAGCCAGCCCAGTTGACTGCTGACGTCACAGTGATGTGGTGCTGACGCCATAATTCATTTTCTGGAATTATTCTAATTCTAAATATTCAGGAAATTTTAGAAAATGCCCTAAACTTCAATAAATCATAGAAAATTAACCGTAACTCCAAATTAAATAATTTATATATGAAAAATTATCAAAAAAATTCAAGGAATCCATCTGTACCATTTTCATGCATGTTAGAACAACTTATAGCTGCTGTTTAGCACAAATCAATTAAAGGGCATTTATTTAATCACATATGGAGTTTGAATTTGAATTTTACATTCAAACCAGCTTCATTTAATCTGTTGCTAGTTGCATTAGCCCAAAACACATTCATTTTGCCATGTCATGATCATGCATCATATTGTGCATTGCATTGATTGTGTTCCTTTCTGTGTTGCTGGTATTTGTCTCCTCTCGATAGACGCGATACCGATGATGTGATCGTTGACACTGATGAAGACTCAATGTTATCTTCAGAAGTGCCAGGCAAGCAAAACCCCCTTGTTCATTCCGATACAATCCCACTCTCTCGCTCCTGCTCTCTTTTACTGCACTAGGACAACACCGATTCAACTGTTACATGCTGCGGTAGCTGAACCCCTTTATCCTTTGCATGACCTGTCATTGCCACAGTAAATAGATGAAACCCACTAGCATGAGTAGGAGTTGTTTGAGCCCTGTTGTGCCTACTCATTCATGTTTGTTTGTCATGCTTGCTACTGCTTAGAGTTGAGTCAGGTCTGATTCATCGGGGATGAATTAGAGGTGTGTGAACATGTCCTATTGTGTGTGAGCTAAGTATGTGAACACGATTTGGTAAAGGTAGCGGTGAGAGGCCATGTAGGAGTACATGGTGGGTTGTCTCATTGCAGCCGTCCTCAGGAACTGAGTTCTGTGTTTGTGATCCATGATTCAGCTACTACCATACATTGGGCCCTGAAATATGACCCCGCTCGACTTCTTATTCACCCTAGTCCTCTGTCCAGGAGTTGCAAGTAGTTTCTGGTGTTTGTAGCTTACTGGAGGCCGTGGACAGCGCTGACCGTAGGGGTGGGCTGTGATGCGGTAGGTACATGGCACGGTGTACCGGATGCCCGTTTGGTATCTCGGGAACCCTGTTCACATCGTTTGGGGCTGTGAGCGAAACTCCGTCCGGATCTCCTCATGGATGGAACCCGAATAGGCGATAAACCTGGACTAGAGACTTGAGTGTTTAGGTAGGTCGTGGTCTACACCCACGTCGGCTTTCGCTTGAAGTCTGCCGAGCACATGTCGTGTGCAGACGCTAAGTGGTGGAAACATGTATGAAGAAGTACACCCCTGCAGGGTTAACATCATCTATTCGAATAGCCGTGTCCGCGGAAAAGGACTTCTGGATTGCTTATATCAGTTCATAGACAAGTGAAAGTGGATACTTTAAAATGCGCAAGATAAGCGTGAGTGCTATGGATGGCGTTCTCGTAGGGAGACGGGAGCGGATCCATAGTGGTGTATTGATATGGTGAATATGTGGACTCGTGTGCGCCACCTCAAAAGAGTCGCTTGCAGTCGTAGTTTAGGATAGCCACCGAGTCAAAGCTGGCTTGCTGCAGTTAAACCCCACCATCCCCTTGTTGATAATGATGCATATGTAGTTAGTTCTGATGTAAGTCTTGCTGGGTACATTTGTACTCACGTTTGCCTATTTTATGTTTTTGCAGAGAGACTTCAGTCTCACTAGTAGTTCCACGTGGACTTCGACGTTTAGCTTGTTACCTCAGCTACGATCTTGTGCCTCGGCAGGATCTGGTAGATAGTCAGGCTTCTCAGCCTTTTTCATTTATAGATGTCTGTACCCAGACATGATAGCTTCCGCTTGTGCTTTGACCTGTATGCTCTGATTGTTGGGTCATGAGACCCATGTTTGTAATATCTCGCTCCTCGGAGCCTATTGAATAAAATACTTGAGTCGTAGAGTCATGTTGTGATGCCATGTTGTATTTGCACATATCGAGCATATTGTGTGTATGTTATTGAAATGCTTGGTATGTGTGGGATCTGACCATCTAGTTGTTTATCTTTAGTAGCCTCTCTTACGGGGAAATGTCTCCTAGTGTTTCACCGAGCCATGGTAGCTTGCTACTGCTCCGGAACACTTAGGCTGGCCGGCATGTGTCCTTCTTCGTTCCTGTGTCTGTCCCTTCGGGGAAATGTCACGCGATGAATACCGGAGTCCTGTTAGCCCGCTACAGCCCGGTTCACCGGAGTCCTGCTAGCCCAGTGCTACAGCCTGGATTCACTCGCTGATGACTGACACGTTCGATGATGGGTCATGGATGCCTGTCCCTGTAAGTCTGTGCCACTTTGGGTTTACGACTAGCCATGTCAGCCCGGGCTCCTTATCATATGGATGCTAGCGACACTGTCATATACGTGTGCCAAAAGGCGCAAACGGTCCCGGGCAAAGGTAAGGCGACACCCGTGGGAATACCGTGCGTGAGGCCGCAAAGTGATATGAGGTGTTACATGCTAGATCGATGTGGCATTGAGTCGGGGTCCTGACACTAACTCTACAGGTTGATAGTGTGCATTTAATGCGCCGCTTAGTGTCATGTCGTTGGTTGCCCGGCAAGGCCTGTCGGGCTAATTCGCTAGCTCCACGCCTGCTCGCTTGAAACATCACCGGACGGGTGTCATCTGTGGGTTCACTTGGTAGGAAGTGGCCGCCATGTGGCGAATGGCTGCCACTTAATCATCCTTCGTCTTAACATCATACTGATCGACAACATGGGTCGTGATGGAGTAGTCGGTGAGATGATCTGGTCTCCACGAGTCCCGGCAGGCTCTGCCGGGACGCCATGGTCCTCTTCTTCTGGGGGTGGCCTCGCCCCTTGCCGGGCTCGCCTGGCCGACAAGGGAGGCTTATTTCTTGATAATACTCGGTTCTTCTGTCTTAGTGTTGGTTCCTTATGATCTGCTAGTTGGTTCTTCGAGTCTCTTGGTCCCTTGCTCTGGTGTTTCAATCTTGATCTTGTGCCTGTGCACAGTCTGGTCAATAGGCTTTAGGTCTGTTGTACTGACACAGGGCCAGTGATTGACTTTATATCCGGCGTAGTCCACCATTATGGTGTCCCGCATAGTATCATCACTGATAATGGCTCCAACTTTACAGCTGATGAGGTGAACACTTGGTGCGCTAAGTTGGGCATTAAACACGACTATGCATCCGTATACCACCCTCAAACAAATGGCCAAGTCGAAAGGGCCAATGGTCTAATCATGAGTGGCATTGAGCCCAGATTAGTGTGCTCTTTAGGAGAATTAGAGAAGCATTGGGTTGAGGAACTCGATTCCGTACTCTGGGGATTCCGTACCACACCCAATCGAACGACTGAATACACACCTTTCTTTATGGTGTACGGCGTGGAGGTCGTATTGCCCCGCGACATTATTCTTGACTCACCTAGAGTGGCATGTACGAAGAGAGAGAAGCTGAATTATATTGGCAGGAAGACCTAGCCGGACGTGAAGAGGAGTGCAATGTTTCTAAGGCTCGTTCTACATTTTATCAACAACAGGCCAGGTGTTACCAAAGCAAAGAAGTGTTGGGACAAGACATGAAATGTTGGAGAAGTTGTTTTACGCCTCCCGGAAAATAAAAAGGACAAGCTCAAACCCAAATGAGTGGGACCCTTCATCATAGATGAACTCCTTAGTGGAGGAGCCTATCGCCTTCGTAATGTAGCGGATAATTGCCTTGAGCCAAACCCATGGAACGTTGCCCGACTTCGAAGATTCTACGCACATTTTAACTAGGTTTTTTTGCCTTTTTCTCTCCCTTTTTGATTTTTTCCTTTTCTTTCTCAAATGTATGTTCGGATCAACCGCATTATTCGGGGGTACAGATGTTTAATTGTATACACCCCACCATACACGGGGGCTTCTTTAACGAAGCATTTTATTGAAAGCTTATAAGCTTCCTTTGTCCATGGCGGTTGTTGCTTCTGCCATTTTATGCACGTCTATGACTTAAGTTTTTGCCAAGCTGGGTTGCCTTGCTCCTCTGTTTATACCCTATGTTCCCGATTGTTCGGCTAGGGTGTAAAGGGAGTACCTCTTTGATAGTTACAACCGGGTTATCCGGACCTATACCTCAGACGGGTGAAGCCGAAAGCTAGCATTCCTAAGGGAATACTTGGTTGGCACATAAAGAACCGACTATTTTTTGAAACAATTACAAAATTTGCTAACTGTACTTTGGATACAAGCCTAGGCATACATCATTTGGCATGTTAACCCAAGGAAAGGAACCCCTAATGGAACTATTTTTCTTTGAAGATGTTTCTTACATTAAATAGTAATATAACATAACTCCTCAAACAAATTTTGTCTGTTCGAGCAACATGACTGGATTTCCTCGTTTCCAAAGACACTAAACGTTTCTTAGTTAAACATAGTATACGTAAGCACTCCAACTTCTTGGTTCGGAGGTGGAAGCCGAAGGTCTGCGATGACAAAAATTTTACAAAGTCCGATAGGAGATAAGTTCGGTCATAAAGTACACTAATACATAGAATCGAACGCCTACTCTCTTTCTACTCAATCTAAAAGGCTATCTAGCTTACAATCTTGTTGCAAATATTTCGCCGTTATCATTACTTGGTCATATACCTAGCTTACAGGAATTTCCTTCCCATCTAGTCCCTGAGGTCCAACTCGGGCCATATGATTTGGATCGAGTCTGGTGTAGCGTGTCTTCACCATGGCCCATGCCTCTTGTGCTCCTTCACGGCATGCGGACATCTTCCATACCTCGAAGCAACGCCGAGCACCCTTGAACGTGTCTGCCAAGCCCTCCATGCTTTTTGTAGGGGCGTCAGATGGCCATAAGGCTTTGGCCATATTCTTCATGGCTTTCCGGGCACACTCGTGTAGCTTTGACAGTTCTTTTAGAGCAACGCTTTGAAGCCCGGACACTTCCTCCTCGTGGCGGTCGGTCAACATACCTGTATGGACCAAATTATAACATTCTGTATTATAGGATTATCAATACTTTGCAAGGTTCCAAAGTCATACCGAATATGTCGCCCTTCAGCTTTTGGTTTTCCTGTTGTGCCTCCAAGAGTTGAGCCTTTAAGCTCTTTATTTCTTTAGTCTGCTGCTTCACTTCTTCTTCTAGTTTTTTATCTTTTCCCCCAGTCATTGGGGCACTCTTCTTCTTCAAGCTCAGTGACAATGGCATTTAGCTGTGTCCGGTTTGTCTTGAGCTCCTGGGACAATGCAATGTTCTACTCTTTGAGAACCTGTGGTCATAAATGATCCTCAAATCGGTTGGTTCCTACCACTTTAAGTCTCGGGGGCTACTGGTATCTATATATTAGATTTGCATAAATCTTCACCTGGATATCTTTGAGAACAGGCGAGTAACACCCGTAAGTCCATCCCGGGCAACTCGGATATACACGCCCATAGTGCTGAGAGCGGTAAACTCTTCCTCCAAAAAGATCAGGGCACATAGGGTCTCTTTTAAGCGACGGTGATTCACTGCACTCTCCACCTCGGAGTTAGTGACGGACACTTCATCCGGATCTTCCTAAGGTGGAGGAGTTGGTGCCACCCCTGTATGCACCCTCGTCCTCATCGACGAATTCGGCATCGCATTGGCTGCGGCTAGGCTTGCTGGGATCTTTGGCACGGTTTGCCGTATACCTCTCCTAAGATGATAGAGGGAGGACGAACATGACAATCCGGCCTTACGCCCAAGTATAAAATAAGGAATATACCTTTTTGGTGATGGAGCAGGCTCAGTGGCACTCCCGGTTTCCTTTCGCTTTGCACGTCCACTCCTTGAGGATGTCATCCTTCTCCTTGCTGCCCGACCATGGGTACAGCTCATTGAGCGCCGATCCTGCAAGACACGACCCAGTGCAGAGGTTAAAGTTATGAGCGAAAATGTAACTCTTTCTTGATTTCCGAACACTTACCTTAATGAAGGGGTAGAGATCGGGGTAATCGGCTATGATGGCAACTTCTGAGCCGTCAAGGCTCGCTTGGTAATAAACTCCTTCTTCAAATTCCACGAATATATTCGGATCCTCATGGAATCTGGGGTATTCATGATGGGCGTGGTCTTCTAGTTGGGGAGGAGGGCAATAGACGTTCTTGACTACCTTCCTCCATGTCTGTTTTGAAGCCACCAGAGTATTCTGTTAAAGCATCCCAATGATAAAAAAGGTGTTGAATGACTAAACTTACCCACTCAACAGGGTTGTACATGGAGAAACCGCCCCGACAATGTAGATAGGCGAAGTCTTCTTCCTCTCCCTTATAAAGGTCCACTAGCATAGCAGCCAATGCAGCTTGGTTATCCGGACCCTTCCGCATATAGCGAGACGCGTCGTCCTCCCCATTCTAGTTCCATAAAGGACCCACTCTGGACTGAAGAGGCTGGATACATCGCTTTACCGCAATAGCCATGACTTCAACGATGGAGAGTCCGGAATGGGTCAACAATCTGACCTTGCTGACCAATCTCATTACTTCCGCACTATACTCTTGTCTGGGGGACTTGGGGCACCAACTGAATAGCTTCTTCAAAGGAGCACTGGAGAATTCGGGAAGCCCGCGCCGAACAGGGTCTGGAAGAGGAACATCCTCAATATAAAACCATTTCGAAGAACATTCGTCGGACCCCCCTCTTCGGAGTCCCGACTGGGTAACCGGATCCAGTTATGCGCCATACTTCGGCGCCGCCCACTTCAAATATGGACCCTCCTCCCTGGTGACGAGGGACGAGGCAAAAGAACTTTTTCCATAGTTCGACATGAGCCTCGCAGCCTAAAAATAATTCGGAAAGGGCGACAAATCCAGAAATATGTAGAATGGAACCTGGTGTGAGGTTGTGCAGTTGGATCCTGTAATATTCCAGTAGACCCCTGAGGAAGGGGTGGATCAGGAACCTACGCCCCTCAGAAGGAAAGAGATGAAGCACACCCTCTCCCCTTGGCTGGAATTGGGGAAATTCTCTGCCAATGCATCATCGCCCATAGAAGTTAATCTTTCCCGTATAGAGACTAGATCCGCGGGGGGAAGATATCCTTGCGTCTGGAGACGATTGAGCTGAAGATGGGATACATAACAACTTTGCCAATCCCCCTCTTGAGGTCCATGAGGACGCGAGGAGGAGCCAGGGACACTAGCCATGGTTTGAGTTTTTTTCGTGGTTTGCTCTGTTTCTCTTGGGGCGATGTTTGAAGGCGTTTTGGATATCTAACCTCATTATATAAGCATCGTGTCATGCCCAATATGCGACCCCATCCTAAAGGAATTCGAAGGTCCCACCAAGGATAGAAGCGCATATTGGAGACGCTTTTCCAAGGTGGATATCATTACATCATACCATACATAATAGTTGGGGATACATACAAGAGGCATAGAATGCCACATGAATAAAACAAACTCATATATAAGAGCAACATCCGATTACGGATGAAACACAAAATAAACTCAAACGACATCGACCCTGCTAGCCTAGACTGCCGACCAGGAACCTATCCCCTGAACAAAGAAGAAGCAGAAGAAGAACTCCAAAACAAGTAAACATCGCTCTCGCATCATGATCATCGCATTAACTGTACCTGCAACTGTTGTTGTAGTAATCTATGAGCCACGAGGACTCAGCAATCCCGTTACCATGGGTCTCAAGGCTAGCAAAGCTTAATGGGTTGCCATAGCGACTAAGTGTTATATGGTGGCTAACTTACGAATACAAGAATAAGATGAGAAGTTACGCAAACGAACGCAAACTAGCAATGATCAAGAAGTGATCCTGAACTACTTACGTTCAAACATAACACCACCGTGTTCTCTGCTTGACCCACTCGAAAATAGACCATCACAGGTACCCACGCGGTTGGGTATTTTAATTCGAATCTGGTGTCAAGTTCTCTACAACCGGATATTAACAAATTCCCATCTACCACATAACCGCCGACACGGCTCTCGAATATTTAAACCATGCAGGGGTGTCCCAACTCAGCCCATTATAAGCTCATGATCCGCAGAGACAATCCTCCATCCTGGGACATTCGATCAGACTCGGGGTCCCGGTGCACAAGACATTTCGACAATGGTAAAACAAAACCAGCAAGACCTCCTGGTGTGCCGAAAAATCCCGACAGGAGCCGCATGTATCTCGTTTTCAGGGCACAATTGATGGGGAAGACGTCTGGTTGGCTGAGACCCTGGTTGCCTAGGGGGCGCCGGACATTGCCCAGGTTGGACCAACACTCAGAGGTGCATCTACCTGGGGGTTGATTAAAAATACTAGGGGTCCGGAGAAAATCCCCTATTTATGTTTTAGTTGTTATTAGGCAAATGGAAAACCAATGTTGGGCCTTGCTGAAGAGTTTTATTCAAAGCGAACTGTCAAGAGGGTCCCATACCACTCACCGTGTTAGGGACGCAAAATCAAGGAACATAACATCGGTATGACGGAAACTAGGGCAGCAAGAGTGGAATAAAACACCAGGCATAAGGCCGAGCCTTCCTCCCTTAACCAAGTATGTAGATGCATTAATTAAATAAGAGATATTGTGATATCCCAAAATAATCCTGTTCCAACATGGAGCAATCTTCAATTTCACCTGCAACTAACAATGCTATAAGAGGGTCTAAGCAAAGCGGTAACATAGCCAGACAACGGTTTGCTAGGAAGGGAGGCTGGCATGGCAATTTGGGAGGCCTAATAAACAAGTGGTAGGCAGCGCTACATAGCGATAGCATCGATACAACTAGCATAGCGATGATAGTAGTGAGATCCAGGGTAACGATCATCTTGCCTGAAATCCCACTAGGAAGAAAAACGCCATGAAGAAGGCGAGCGGGCGAAGACGGACCAAGCGTAGACGAACGAATTCTCACGATCGCAATGAAACAGGAACTATCGAGAAGAAGCACAACCGAAAAGATGCAAACAACACGGTAAACACACAACACATAAACATGATAGGATGCTCAACCAAGTATGATGCATGACAAGGCTATATGATGCTACTCATGGCAAGAGATGATGCATACAAGAACACATCAAAGCAAGTTTAAATGAGGCCGGAAACAACCTATAACAATTCCGGTAAGTCCCCATATGCAAATTTCGAAATTGGTCCATATATGAATAAACCTTATGTTCAAGTTGTTAAACAGCAAGTTAAGATGCACCAAGATGATCTACATGAAATTCTAGCCAAGTTACATATAAAGTTCATTTAGTTCGGAGCTACGGCCTAGAAGATATGAGCAAAACAAGTTAAACATGGTATTGATGCAAAATGCATTCAAACATCAAGCAAACACACTCAAAGCATGGATGCAACATGATAATATAAAACTACATGCAATTGTAATGAAGTTTCATATAGAGCATGCTCAAAACAGAGCAACGGTGCAACACATACACTCCAAACAAGTTATATTAACAATCTGCCCAAAACAGCAAGTTGGCACTTGGCAATCATCAAAGCAACATGCTACAAGAATCATATGAGCACAAACTTGACATGCACTTCATGTACAGATAACATACTTTAATTGTCATTAAGGTTCAGTTTCATAGGTATCAAGATTAACCCAAAATGATCAATGCAAAATGTAACTTTATAACAAAGGAGCATATACATGAGCAGAGTTAAAATGATGACATGTTGAAGGCATGAAACAAAGATTCTAAATCAACTACACATATCAACCAAGGGCATGTAATCAAAGTACACATAACAAAGAGCAAATAACATCAGGGCATCATATGCACATGGTCATGGATTAGTGGGAACCAACAAGACAAGATTGAATTTGGAACAGTTTCAGCAAGTGTGAAGCTGCAACATTATGATAGCATGTTTCCAAGCATGGATCAGAGGCATATGTTATCCAAAATTAACAAACTTGGCATATGGGCAAAGAACTCATAATATAATTCAAAACATCTAATTGGATCATCTCCAAAAGATGCATGGATCAATCAGTAGCAAGCTCACAACATGGCATCATGAAGTTAATAGAAATCAGGAACATCATATAGGCATGTTGATGGCAATTAAAACATATGATAAAAACATATATGATGCATCAAAAGACATTATGTGGTGTATAATAACATGGACAACAAAACATGTCAACTAATAATCTCCATATTATGCATGGATTAACTGGTAGCATCAAGCGAACACAGCAACATGATATTACAGATTCAGACTTAATAGCACATTAACAGCAAGTATGCCACTTCACAAGCTTGATGCACTCACTACAGAGCATATCAAAATACATGGATTGCACCAAAGCAAATATGACATAATTATGCTTCTAAAACATGTAGACATGATGCTCAGAAGAAAATCACACAAAACGATATAAAATGACAAATAGGCAAGTTATAACAGTTTTCAACATTTAACAACAAGATGCATTTTTGCAACAGAGATTAAGATATCAATATGCACCCTAACATGAATTCAAAGCACACAAACACGAAGAGCATGAGGAGCAGAACATTAACACATCAAGATCATCACCATAGGATCAACAGAGACGAAGTTATAGCACTCACAAGACACCTAAATGGTGTTAACATGCAGCAGTTTTCAGCAGTTTATATCACTTAGCATACTTTCAGCAAAGATTAAGGCATCAGGATTAACATTAACATGCATGCCAATGACACTAGCATGTAGAGCATTCGGAGATGAATAGTTTGGCATATTATGCACTCAAAACGGAGCCATATGCACAAAGTTATGTTATGATGAAGATGCACACATATGTTGAAAATCCTGGGACGGCCATTTTCGAGAGAAAAAACTGGGTAAGCGTCAAATAGCTATGAGGCACCCAGGGCAAGGGATAGAGTTGGACCTGTTCTCACCTTTCTGGGCCTGGCCCAGGTCGGTGGAGAGGCGGGCCGACGAGGGCAGGCCAGGGAGCTGGGCTTGTGGGCGAAGCCAGGCCCACGTGCTGCTCGTCCTCCTCCTTGATCCCACCTGGATCGGAGGAGGCAGGGCGGTGGAGCTACTCAGGCGAGGCAGCGCGGTGGCCGAAGGCCCAGGAGAGGCTGGGGATGGTCGGGAACGGAGCGCGGGGGTCGGCCTCCCTTCGGATCCGGGCGGTGGCGCGTAAACGGGGCCAGCGGCGAGCACCAATCGGCGGCGGCGGCTTCCTGCACAGAAAGAGAGATGTGGAGACTAGGAAGAGAGGAAGGAGAGGGAAGGAGGACAAGGAGGCGGGATGGCGCTCATCTGCGGTGGCGAGGGACCTCGACGGCGGCGCGGGGATGGCTGCCGGCGGCGGGGTTGGGGAGGCGCTCGAGCAGTGGGGCTCGGCCGCTGCCGATCCCAGATCGGGAGCGCGGAGTGTGGGGTGCGGGCACGCGGCGGTTGGGCCCGGAGCAGCCCGGGGTGGGCTTCCCGTGGACCTGCAGGGCCGCGCAGTGGAGGGGAGACGAGGAGGCGATGCGGGGACGCGTGGCGGCCTGCAAGTGGCCGCGGGCGACGACTGGGTGGCGGCTGGCCACTGGTGAGGCGCCAAATTGCGCTGGAGGGGTGGCCAGCGGCGGTTTTGAGGACGAGCGGCGGCACTGGTGATTGGAGGGGCGCAAATTTTGAGGTGGCAGCGCTGGAGGTTAGGGGAGGGGTTAGGAGATGCCCAAGATGGCATGGGGGTCTATAAATAGCAGATTTGCTAGGGTTAGGGGGGTTTTGGACCAGTTTTTGGGCATCGGATCTCGATCCGACAGTCCGGGGCGGAGGGGGTTGTAGGTGAGGAGCTAGTGGGCTGTGTAGATGGGCTAGGCAAATATGAGAGGGTAGGAGTGCAGCCCGACAACGGTTTTTGGAGACCGAAAACGTCTGATGAATACACCGCCTATATTGCGCTTTACGTTTAACGGTTGGGCTACCAAACGGCCTCCGAATGCGACGAAACTTGGCAGGCGGTCTACCTACACTATAATAAGACCGCACGCCAACTTTCACCCCATCCCGAGAACATTTTTACCCCACTGATAAAATGATATTTCGGAGGTGCCGCGGGCACGTGCGAGTGTGGTTGTGCTCCGAACGGACAACAAAGAGAACCGGGAGAACCCAGACGGATGCATGTTTAGAAAAACATGCAGATGAAATGCAGATGATGACATGGCAAAGTGCAACACGCAAGAAAATGACATGGAAACGACGAGGAATAACTTGAAGACACCTGGCGCATTGGTCTCGGGGGTTACACACCGCTCGTGCCTACTAAAAATATTAGAATACAAAGGCAACGTACCATTTGCTCAAACACGTGGAAATTGAGGCAACGGTAGGAAGGAATCATAAAGACTAGACGCAGAAGGCGATGCCGGACTATCGTCAAGCCGGAGTATGGTGAAGTACAAGCCTTGCAAAGCCGAAGACTTATATCCGCATACTACATCATCATTCAAGGCAAGTTCGGGGGCTACTGCGGGAGTCCTTGATTCGGGGGTACTCATGTGTCCGGCCCAGGAGTATGGGCCGGGGTTGATGGGCTGTACAAGACCAAACTGAAGATTATTCTCCTTGTCCGGATGGATTTCTCCATATGTAAACGGCAAGATTAGAGTCTGGGTTTTTCCTTCCCTTATGAACCGACCTTGTACAAACCCTAGGCTGCTCTGGTGTCTATATAAACTAGAAGGGTTAGTCCGTAGAGGCCATCTTCATTACCATCATAGGAATATTCATAGGCTAGACATCTAGGGTTTAGTCATTATGATCTCGAGGTAGATCAATTCCTATAATCTCCATACTATTCGAATATAATCAAGCAGGAGTAGGGTTTACCTCCTTTAGGAGTGCTCGAACCTGGGTAAACATTGTGTCCCCTTGTCCCCTGTTACCATTGATCCTTAGACGCACAGCTCCCCCCCTACCTGAGAATTGCCGGTTTTGACACCGACACCCACGTTGCTGCTGCTGCTTCTTCTTCTCCCATGATACTGCTCCTCCTCCTTCTCTCAAAGACACCTACTGCCACACCTTCTCTCCAATGCCCCTAATGCCCGGCTGCTCCTCTTTCCCTTTCCTTTCTGCTACTAATATGAACCCATAATTTCTTCTCTGAATCCCACCTGCTGCTATTTCTATGAACTTGAGAGTTGTAAGACTTTTTGAAATGTCCAGATTTGAACTTGTACTGGCGTTAGCATGGAGCCGACGATCTATGGGGAAGTGCATCCCCTTTGCTGGTTCAGCGAGGGGTGACGATCGACGCAGAGAACAAACACAGTGAGGAGTGCATGATTTTACCCTGGTTTGGGTCGCCCAGAGGCGTAAAAACCTACTCCTGCCTTTGGGTGTATTGGTGGTGTAGAGCACAAGTACATGGAGTGCTCTCCCCCGGAAAGAGGTGGGAAGAGAGTAGCTACACGAATGCCTTCTAATGTTGCAAAGATTCAAACCCCTTCTCATGTTTCTCTGCCCCTCCTTTTCTAGCTCAAGAGATTACCACAGTGGCAAAAAGGTCATTACAGGGGTGATTAGACTGATATAGTGCTATCATACCTAACTCTGATAGTTAGGACAAAACACATTAAATGCGCTGGTAGGTGTCATGTGGAGGTCGAAACCTGATAAGGTTTCCACACTACTTATCCAGCTACCTCCTATTAGCGTGACATGCCATTAAGACGGGTGTCAATAAAGTTAATCTTCTTCCTAGTGCACTGCCACATGCTTGATGGGATCCACCTAGCTGTCTGAGGGCTCGACACCGCACACATTAGCGATTAACGACTTGGTGAGGTGGAGTGGGGGCAACTGGTGGTGGCCCGCCGACATGGAGCTTTCCAGACCTTCATCTTGAGGCTTTGCCTTGGCCTTGGCGGCCTTGGAGACCTTGCCGATGTGGCTCATTCTCCACCTTAGCCGTAGTTTTGATCCTACCGACCTCGCATGGCCGGCGGGGGAGACTTATCTGAGAATCCTTGGACCAGTTGTTGGCTTGGTTTGGAGCTTGGGATGCCGGGCAAGACCTGGCAACCCCTAGAGGCCTCGCTAGTATGTGCACAAGTCGGTGGAAACAAACACCCTGGTTTGTATACACTGACAACTGGTATGCTAGATATATGAATGTTTATTCCAGAGACATGTTGTTCTTGCTTATAGCTCAGTGTGAATAGTAGTATTATTGACACTCTGTTCGTTTGTGTTGTAACTTGTTAAATTCATCACTATGTATTGCTTGCGGTAGAACCTTGTTTCATTTTGTAGTCTCTTTGTTAGCTATCTACCAGTGATATATGTGTTGTGATATGAAGTATTTCCATTATGTCCCATAATCATGTTTCCTCAATCTTTTTCATGTGAAATAAATTTATGTGTTCTTATCTTGTCACTTCCCTCTTGTTGTTGATGTTCGTGTGTGTTACTGTTTTAATTTCTCAAGCCTAACAAAAATACCAAAAAGACAGTGTGTAAATTCTGAACCTCCCGTTGCTTATTTTGTATTTTCTTCGGCGACGATCTTCGGGAACAACCTTGTTTAGTTTATTTTTATTTTCTTGCATTCATCATTTGGATTGTGTTATCTAGCTTTAGCCGAATATAGTTGTCGTCGCCTAGTCCCTAAGGAGAAATGACATCCGCTGTTTGTGGGTGAATAATTTACATTGTATTTACAGCTGATCAGCCGTCAAAAACTTGGAGATTGTGTGGGACATTCTCCAAGTAAGTGTGTATGTGGTAAATAAGAGCACTAATCGTTGAGCTCGAAAGAGACAATCATTCTTGATCCATAGTGCACAAAATTATGCCACAATGGAACCCGATTGTGCATAGTGAATTTTGGCATAACCCCTTCACCAAGAGATGAAGTTCAAAAGGATAATGACAGAAAGAAGTGTTCGAAAGCCATGACTAGGAGGTACTACTGGGGTCAATGAAATACTTGAGTACTCTGTTGTCTTTACATCTGAAACCCTCTAATGCATTTCAATAATGAGTTTGAGTTGAATATACATCTAAGAAAGAAATGTGCTCACTTGACTAAACACTTGGTTAGCAAAGAAATTTTGGTTTGAGAAATTATATCTAGTGACAAGAGACTATAACTGGTTAGGCAATGAGCTTAGGTGCAGGTATTCCATTGCAAATACTTTCTTGAATGACATTGCAGGATAAGAGAAGATTGACATGATATATTCACTCAAGTCGGTGAAACTTCTTTCTACTCAATCAAACTCCCTTTCAGTCCCTTGATTTCTTGTTTTCTCGAGGGCGAGCAAATCCTAAACTTGGGGGAGTTGATGGCTCGAGAATTTGTGATGTTCTCTTAGTAATTCTTGCTTGGTTTCATCTGGGTTTTTATTAGTCTTTGGATATTTATAAAGTTAATCCCTTGAAATAGAATTAAATCCAATGTCCTAATTTTTGGCAGGAAATATCAATTATGGAAGGAAACCAAGAGGGATTACTACAAATCAAGCCGAATGGAGCAACTTCCATGAATATACCCAAGTCATTAGGCATATCAGAGCAAAAGACAGTGTTCCAGACGACTGCAAGCGTCCATATGGGCGGTCGTATGGACTGCCATCAGCTCCACTGATACATCTCCAACGTATCTATAGTTTCTTATTGTTCCATGCTATTATATTATCCATCTTGGATGTTTTATATGCATTACTATGCTATTTATATCAGTTTTTTGGACTAACCTATTAACCTAGTGCCCAATGCCAGTTGCTATTTTTTCCTTGTTTTTGTCTTCTACAGAAAATTAATACCAAACGGAGTCCAAAAGGAACGAAACTTTTTGAGGATTTTTCTTGGACCAGAAGGCAACCACGGAGATTTGGGAAGAGGCCACAAAACCCACGAGGGAGCCACAAGCCCTCAGGGCGCGCCCCGGGGGGTGGCGCGCCCCTTAGGCTTGTGGGCCCCTCATAGCTCTTCTAACTCTAATCTCTACTCTATAAATACCCAAATATCCCTGTCGGTGTCAAAACTGGAGGATCTCGGGTAGGGGGTCCCGATCTGTGCGTCAAGGCTGATGGTAACAAGAAGTAAGGGACATAGATGTTTACCCAGGTTCGGGCCCTCTCGATGGAGGTAAAACCCTACTTCCTGCTTGATTAATATTGATGGTATGGGTAGTACAAGAGTAGATCTACCACGAGATCGTAGAGGCTAAACCCTAGGAGGTAACCTATGATGGTATGAATGTAATTGTGATTGTCCTTCTAAGGACCAACCTCTCTGGTTTATATAGACACCGGAGAGGGCTAGGGTTTACATGGAGTCGGTTACAAAGAAGGAAATATAATATCCGGATCGCCAAGCTTGCCTTCCACACCAAGGAAAGTCCCATCCGGACACGGGCCGAAGTCTTGAGTCTTGCATCTTCACGCTTCAATAGTCCGGACGTTGTACATAGTCCGGTTGTCCGGATACCCCCTAATCGAGGAATCCCTTCAGTAGCCCCTGAACCAGGCTTCAATGACGATGAGTCCGACGTGCAGTATTGTCTTCGGGATTGAAAGGCGGGTTCCTCCACTGAATACTCCAAAGTAATTACCAAACACCCAAATCGTGTCCGAATCTGAAAAAATGATCTTCTCATACCACCGTAGAGAGGAGGATATTTCACAAATGCAATCTGCTGACAACTTTTCCTGATGACGTGACACGTTATTATGATCGGATCCATTATTTGAACCGTTTCCACACAACCAGTTACAACGCATATCACGAGGCGGTTTCTGTGACACGTCTTGTCAAAGCAGAGATTGTGTCCCCTTATTACGGGATTCTCATGAATACGGGCATGGGTAATCTAACCGTGCCATTAAGCGTGGCACTTGGGAAACAAGCGATTCCCAACGGGCAAGTGGGGAGGCGCACCGCTTCCGGCGCCTCTATAAAGGGATAAGATTCCCCCATTTTCACCCATGCCTTCTTCCTCCTTTGCCCACTCTTGCCCCCTCGAGCTCCAGCACCCAAGCCCAAGACTTCCCCGCACAGCTAAACATGTCCGGAGCAGGAGGAAAGTGGGTGGCTTCCACCGTCAAGGAGAAGCACATCACCAACCTTCGGGCGGCCGGATACTTGGCCGCGGACATAGCGCACCGTCTACCAGACGCCGGGCAGGTCATTCCGACCCCAGGACCCCACGAGAGGGTCGTATTCGTCACCCACTTCGTCCGTGGACTGGGATTTCCACTCCATCCCTTCGTCCGCGGGCTTATGTTCTACTACGGGCTAGATTTCCACGATCTAGCCCCAAATTTCATCCTCAACATCTCGGCGTTCATCGTCATGTGCGAGGCTTTCCTCCGCATCTGGCCTCACTTCGGCCTATGGCTGCAAACTTTCTACATGAAGCCGAAGGTGGTAAGAGGACAACAGGCGGAGTGTGGAGGGGCCATGGTGGGCAGAATGCCCAACATCACATGGCTCGACGGCTGCTTCACGGAGATCGTAAAAGGATGACAATCGGGGTGGTTGTACATCACCGAGCCGTGCAGCGCCAACTGGGCGACGGCCCCCGAGTTCTGATCCGGAGCCCCCATGCGACTTACCTCCTGGGAGAGGAAGGGGCTGTCCTGGGGCGATTCCGCGGAGCTGGCCGGACTCCAAACATGTATCAAAAGCATGAAGGACAAGAACATCAAGCTTGTCAATGTGATCCAGGTCATGCTCGTTCGCCTAATCCTGCCCTGCCAGAGGTGGGCAGTCAATCTGTGGGAGTTCATCCCCACCGAGCACCGGACGCTCCAGAGGCTCTACGACATGACGCACCAAGGCGCATGGAAGGAGCTGTTCAAGGCATCCGAAGTGCCTCCTCTGACATCCGAGGACCGCGGGCTTCACGCCGCGCGGGCTCCTAGGCCGGTGAGTTCTTAGACTGACACCAGACCCAGTTCTTCCTGATATATTCACGAAAGTGCCTTAAGTAATTGTGCATGTTTATTTCAGGATTACGTGGAGACAGCAGAGCGGGTTTACTGCCCGGCTCTGCTGCCAGAAGACCCAGTAGATGTTCTCCTAATGGAGATGCTGGTCCCGGCGCCGTACAATGTGCCGGAGAAGAAGGCCGAGAAGAAGGCCCCGGGGATCCGGAAGGGTCTCCGGTGGAAGGTCGTGACGGAAGCCTTGTCTGAAGACGACGAGGCGGACTCCTCCCACGAAGGGGAGGAGGAAGAAGAAGAAGACGCCCCATCCGGAAAGGATGAGGGGTCCGAGGAGGCGGACCCGGGGGCCGGAAAAGGTCCTCGGTGCCGAGCCGTCATTCCCCTGTCGTCCGATGATGACGAGTCGGATTCCTCCCGCGGAGGCGGGGGGAATCAGGAAGAGATCCTACCTTCCCCCACCGGGGGGGAGAAGAAGTGGAAAGCCGCCCCAGGAGGGGAGGCTGGGGCGTCCAAGAAGGGGAAGGGGCCCCTTCCGGACTACTCCGCCACGGCCGCTCTCAGCGAGGAGGGGTGGCTGCCTAGGGGGAAGCCCCTAGCATGATCGTAATTGTTCGCATTCTATCATGACTTCACTTCATAGTTTTTGTATTTATAATGCCAAACTTATGTGCAGTCCGGCCAGGGATCATCCCGAGGTATCCTCCTCCGGGTCCCTGAGCATTTCGGAGATGAATTCGCTTCCGACGGCCACCACTCCTCAACCCGCGGACGACACGGAGGTGTTGTCCCAAAGGCTCCCAGAGCGGGGCGAGGTGACTCTGGAGACGCCCCAAGGCAAGGTCCCAGACGTTGGACACGTGGGGTTCAAGATCCCCGCAGATCGTGTCGACGAGACCCACGGCCAGCCGGGCTCTGAGCCGAACACAATTCCGGAACCTTTGATGGTTTCGGACTTAGGCAGGTGACCCTTCGCTAAGGAGGGCGAGCCATCTGTGTCGCGGACTTCCGTTGCGCATGAAGTGTCGGACGTTCTGCTGGAAGCGCTTTGTGGCGCTTCCCTTGACGAAGGGTGTCGTACTCTTATGAGTACGGTGATTCAGAAGGTTTCGTCCGCCAAGAGCAGACTAACCGAAGCTTGAACCAGCCTCCTAACAGGCTTCGAGGTAAGTAATAAATATGTGCAAAATTACCACCCGATAGGTAGTAGCCCCTGATACTCTGTTTGGCATTCGGAAAGAAGAGCAGAGCAGAGGGTCAATTAAAATTCGCAGGAGTCTAATCATAAGTATTATTTTGAATAAGCAGGCTGTGCTGCTTGCTGCTGCTGCCCGTACTGCCGAGGTTGCCGATCTGAAACGGAACCTGGAGCAGGCGCAGGGAGAGCTCGACCTCACGAAGAGGCAGCTCGAAGAGAACAAGGGTAAGTAATTCCCGTTCTTATATATTTAAGGATAGGCAGAATTGGTGGGTCTAACAACTAAGTGTCGTGACCGTGTAACAGGGGCCCCCGCCGAAGTGGCGGCCCTGAAGAAGGCGTTGTCCGAGGCCGAAGACAAGGCGGCCTCGGAGTCTAAGGAGCGCGAAAAGCAAAGTGCTAGGGTAGGTGAGGTATAGCAGGAGCTCCAGGACCTTGGCAAGAAATGCGAGTCCGTGGAGCATGATCTGAAGGCCAAAGAGGCCGAGCTTGTGAAGGCTCTTATGAGCTTAAAAGACGCCAAGGCCGAAGCCGAGAAAGCACAGCAGGAGATCCGGGAGGCCAAGAAGATAGCAGTGGGTAAGAAGTTCTTTATGCAAAGCAAACTTGTGGAGGAGGCGTTTCTTTTACTTACTCAAATTCAGAGCTCTCCAGGGGCATTCGCAGATCTGCCAGGCAGCGTATCAGACGCTGCGGAGTTCTACCGTGCCCAGGAGGGGAACTCAACGGAGAAGCTGTTCTGGTCCCAGTATGCTGGGGCCGAACACCCGATGCCTCTGAGTGACCAACTGAAGCAGTTGTTCGAACTCCACAGAGCGGCCGAACTGGCTATGAAGGGGTTCATAGTCCGGATGTGCCTGGTGAGCTCATGCCCAGTAGCTACTTCGGCCTGATCAAGAGGATGATGGGTGCCTGCCTGCAGCTTGAGGTGGTCAAGCGATCCGTGTGCATGGAGGGTGCCCGCCAGGCCCTTGCCCGCATCAAAGTGCATTGGGGCAAGATGGATGCAGAGAAGCTGGTCAAGGACGGACCACCGGAGGGCAAGGCGCATCGCCATCCCGAGCTATACTATGATGGCGTTATGAAGGGTGCTCGCCTCGTGGCTGACGAATGTACCAAGGACACCATTTTTGAATGAATTCGCTTCTGTCATGGTTGAATTTTAAGGACGAAGTTACTTGCACTATGTAGCGCTTTGGTTATTTAAAATATTACCTTCTGTGCGGCTATTTATAAAATCCTGAAAGTAGGCCAGTCGTCGGCTTCCGCCCCCGCGTGACTAGCACTGGGGTGTTCGTGGAAAATCCGGACACTCTTTATCCAAATGTTTGGTCCCTGAAGGAGGTGTCCAGCGCAGCGAACGAGCCACTCGGACTATGCGGCTTTATAACTTTCACTTAGTCATAGAATTCTACAATTTTAAATTTCGGTGAAGCCCCTAGAATCCGGAAGGCCGAATTGGGGCGCTATATACGCCTTGATCGGACAAAGCTGATTTATCGCCTAAAGCGGAAAATCTTTAAGGATTTTAGTACCTCTCGAACAGCGACCAGCTCTCGCCACATCATGCCGGTCAGTTTTCGGCTTTCTCTACTGAGGTGCTCGTCCGGAAGAACCGGGACACAATCGCAGTAGTTCTCCCTGCGCTACCTTAGCCGATATAACGGAACGTATGGCACCAAAACAAGGGAGCCGGGCTATCCCAACTGTAGACCCAAGACATGATTCGGAGCTGATGCATATAGTGCTATAAGTTCGGGGTGCCGCACTATTGAAAGTGTTCGGACTTTTAGTTGCCATATTACGGGGCGTCGTAAGAAGCCCCTGGCAAACTGGCCGTACCAAGGTGTACGGATGCAATACCAAATAAACATTTATAAGAGAAAAATACTCAAATAAGGATAATAAGCTGACGCTATATATAATCTCCATTTGACGAAAAATACGTTTAAGCGTATGTTTACAATGGATGCATTAGGTAGAGATAAAAATAGGACTATTTGACATGTCCTTTCCAGGTGCAAGCCGTGTGCGGATAGATGAAGCAGGTATAATGATCGTAAATAGATTCCACCTGGGTATTTCCTTCTGCGCACAACGTCTGTTGCCTCCTTGGGTGTCTCTTCCATATGAGTCCGGCAATTAGGCTCTTCTGAGGATGCTGCACTAACGCGGTGTCCTGAAAGGTAAAAGGGAAAGAGTATGAAGGTAGTTAGCGGTTACCCGCATTATCGACTGAGTCGTTGATGCGCCTCTGCCTATTCCCAAGGTATCTTGAGTGTGTAATTGTGTATGCGTGGCACAAATGCTGCTTTGAAGGGGCTTGAGTGGAGGCCAGACTGCTAATCACGATCTTGACGTTCGTGTTGATCCTATTGCGGGGTGCTCCGGACTCGTTTGACAATGCTCAAAGTTGTAGCCCGGTTGGTTTGTCGGAGGAGGCCGCATTGTACTTCTGCTGCGAGGGCTGCCGTATGCTCTTCTGTTCGAAGGGAGCGGTCCATATTTCCGTTGACAGTGATGACCCCACGCGGTCCTGGCATCTTGAGCTTGAGATATGCGTAGTGTGGCACCGCATTGAATCTTGCGAATGCGGTCCGCCCGAGCAGTGTGTGGTAGCCGCTGCGGAAAGGGACAATGTAGAAGATCAGCTCTTCACTCCTGAAGTTGTCTGGGGATCCAAAGACCACTTCCAATGTTATAGAACCCGTGCAGCGGGCCTCTACTCCAGGAATGACACCTTTAAAGGTGGTTTTGGTGGGCTTGATCCTTGAAGGATCAATGCCCATCTTGCACACTGTGTCCTTATAAAGCAGGCTCAGGCTGCTGCCGCCGTCCATAAGGACACGCGTGAGGTGGAAGCCGTCGATGATTGGGTCTAAGAACAATGCGGCTGAGCCGCCGTGACGGATGCTGGTAGGGTGATCCCTATGGTCAAAGGTGATCGGACAAGCTGACCATGGGTTGAACTTGGAGGCGACTGGCTCCATCGCATAGACGTCCCGTAGTGCCCGCTTTCGTTCCCGCTTGGGGATGTGGGTGGCGTAGATCATATTGACCGTTTTCACCTAGAGGGGGGGGGGGGAATTTCTTCTGCCCCCCGTATTCGGACGTTGGGGCTCATCGTCATTGTTGCTGTGCAGCCCCTTGTCCTTGTTTTCGGCGTTTATCTTGCCGGCCTGTTTGAACCCCCAGCAGTGTCTATTGGTGTGGTTGGCTGGTTTGTCCAGTGTGCCATGAATTTGGCACGAGCGCTCTAGTATGCGGTCCAGACTGGACGGTCCCTGATTATTTCTTTTGAACGGCTTTTTCCGCTGTCCGGATTTAGGTCCGCTGAATCCGGCGTTGACTGTCGTGTCTTCCGTGCTATCGCCGTTGTTCCTCTCTTATGTCTGTTGCGCCGTGGCTTAGCATCACGGCCGTCCGAAGTGCCGCAATGTGGTGTGGTGCCGCTACGAGCCAACCAGCTATCCTCAACCGCACAAAAATGGGTCATTAGGGTTGTGAGAGCTGCCATAGACTTGGGTTTTTTCTGGCCGAGGTGTCAAGCGAGCCACTCGTCGCAGATATTATGCTTAAAAGCCTCCAGGGCTTCGGCGTCCAGACAGTCGACTATTTGGTTCTTTTTAGTGAGGAACCGAGTCCAGAATTTCCGGGCTGACTCTCCGGGCTGTTGAGTAATGTGGCTCAGGTCATCAGCGTCTGGTGGTCGCACATATGTGCCCTGGAAGTTGTCAAGGAATGCATCTTCTAGGTTTTCCCAACTGCCAATGGAATTTGCTGGCAGGCTGTTTAACCAGTGCCGGGCTGGTCCTTTGAGCTTAAGGGGGAGATACTTGATGGCGTGTAGATCATCTCCGCGGGCCATGTGAATGTGGAGACGGAAATCTTTGATCCATACTGCGGGGTCTATTGTGCCATCGTATGATTCGATGTTTACGGGTTTGAACCCTTCTGGGAATTCATGATCCATTACTTCGTTCGTGAAGCAGAGGGGGTGTGCGGCGCCTCTGTGCCGGGCTATGTGGCTACCCAGGTTGGATTGGTCTGGGTTGCTATGTTCGGCCCGGCCGGATTTGTTGATGATGTATCCAGCGTGACGATCGTCGTCGCGCGCTGGGGCGCACCCCCTCGATCCGTAGATCAATCTTGGCTGTCCTGCTTTATTGTCCAGAATATCTTTCAGGTCGTGCCTGTTGCCCTGAGCCGTAGTGTATCGGTGTGGGGGTGCGGGCTAGTATCCGGTTTTGTCCCGGCCATGGGGTGGCCGGTCAACCGTTTGGCATTCGAGTCCATATTCCTCGGCTGCCAGAACTTCAGTCCATCTATCTGTGAGCAGGTCTTGATCAGCTTGTAGTTGCTGCTGCTTCTTCTTCAGGCTCCTTGCAGTGGCTATAAGCCTACGCTTGAAGCGCTCCTGCTCCACGGGATCCTCAGGTATGCCGAACTCGTCGTCGCCGAGGCTGATCTCGTCTTCAGAGGGGGGCATGTAGTTGTCCTCCTCCGGGTATGCGTCTGTCGCCTGTTCTTCTGGGATGACCTGCTCGTCTTTGTGTTCGGCCTGCTCAAAGGCTGGCTGATCAGGGTTATATTCTTCTTTGGCGCCATCCGGATTATTTTCGCCTCCGGGGCCGGTGTTGCTATGGCAGGGCTTGGAGCGGCGCCGACGACGCCCATTCTTTGATTTTCTTCCTGAGGGGTTATCCTCCATTGCCTCATCGACATTAGTTTCCTTCGGAGTGTCCACCATATATATATCATATGAGGAGGTGGTCGTCCACCACCCGGTGAGCGGTGGCTCCTGTGATTCTCCTACATCGTCGTCCATACCGTCGATGTCTTCGAAGTCGAAGTCAAGCACGTCGGTTAGATCATCGTTCGTGGCAATGAAGTGGGTGGTGGGTGGGCAACGAATTCCGTTGTCGTCTGCTTCCCACTCGAGCCGGATACAGTTCGGCCCGGAGTCTCCTGACAAGGAGAGAGACTTCAATAAGTCCAGCATGTCGCCAAAGGGCGAGTGCTGAAAAACGTCCGCCGCGGTGAATTCCATCACCGAAGCCCAACCAGGAATGGTGGGCTCGGGGGCACGCGGACTGGAACCCGCGTCCGGATATGAATCCGGGGGTCCGGAGTCAAAGGTTCCCTCAGGGGTGAAACTTGTGTTCGGCTCCATCGCCGATGAAGGTACGGCCTACGGGGCGGGGTCTAGCCCTCCGTCCTTAGGCTTCTTCCGGGACGATATCTCGAGCGACATCTGACAGCAGGTCTAAGCCATGCTCAACTGTTCGGCGCTTCTGGCGCTGGCCCGAATTCGTCGAAGATCAAGTCTCCGCGGATATCCGCCATGTAGTTCAGGTTTCTGAACCTTATTTGATGGCCGGGTGCATAGCTATCGATCTCCTCCAAGTGGCCAAGCGAATTGGCCCGCAGAGCGAAGCCGCCGAACATGAAGATCTGTCCGGGGAGGAAAGTCTCACCCTGGACAGCGTCGTTAATGGCGATTGAAGGAACCATCGAGCTTGACAGCGACGTCACAGAGGAACTCTCAATGAAAGCACCAATGTCGGTGTCAAAACCGGCGGATCTTGGGTAGGGGGTCCCGATCTATGCGTCAAGGATGATGGTAACAAGAAGTAAGGGACACAGATGTTTACCCAGGTTCGGGCCCTCTCGATGGAGGTAAAACCCTACTTCCTGCTTAATTAATATTGATGATATGGGTAGTACAAGAGTAGATCTACCACGAGATCGTAGAGGCTAAACCCTAGGAGCTAGCCTATCATGGTATGAATGTAATTGTGATCGTCCTTCTAAGGACCAACCTCTCCGGTTTATATAGACACCAGAGAGGGCTAGGGTTTACATGGAGTCGGTTACAAAGAAGGAAATATAATATCCGGATCGCCAAGCTTGCCTTCCATGCCAAGGAAAGTCCCATCCGGACACGGGCCAAAGTCTTGAGTCTTGCATCTTCACGCTTCAATAGTCCGGACGTTGTACACAGTCCGGCTGTCCGGATACCCCCTAATCCAGGAGTCCCTCAATCCCCCTTATGTCAGAGGGCACACCATAAATTGTTTTTATCCACCCAAGCTTCTGTTCTCGTGAGATCCCTCTTTGGGGCCTTTTCCGGCACTCTGCCGGAGGGGGATTCGATCACGGAGGGCCTCTACAGCAACCTTGCTCCCCTTCCGATGATGTGTGAGTAGTTTACCACTTACCTACGGGTCCATAGCTAGTAGCTAGATGGCTTCTTCTCTATATTTAATCTTCAATACAATGTTCTCCTCGATGTTCTTGCAGATCTATTCGATGTAATCTTCTTTTGCGGTGCGTTTGTTGAGATCTGATGAATTGTGGATTTATGAATTTTATTTTAGTCTTATCTGAACTTTTTATGCGTGATTAATATACCTTTGTATTTCCCTCCGATATATCGATATGGGCTGACCAATTAGATTGGTTTATCTTGCAATGGGAGAGGTGCTTTGTGATGGGTTCAATCTTGCGGTGTCCTCACCCAGTGACAGTAGGGGTAGCGAGGCATGTATTTGTATTTTTGCCATCAAGGATAAAAAGATGGGGTTTTTAACAAATTGAATCTATCCCTCTACATCATGTCATCTTGCTTGAGGCGTTACTCCGTTCTTGCTAACTTAATACACTAGATGCATGCTGGATAGCGGTTGATGTGTGGAGTAATAGTAGTAGATGCAGGCAGGAGTCGGTCTACTTGTCACGGACATGATGCCTATATTCATGATCATTGACTTATATATCGTCATAACTTTGCGATTTTCTATCAATTGCTCAACAGTAATTTCTTCACTCACCATATGTGTTCTTTCAGTAGAGAAACTTCTAGTGAAAACTATGGTCCCCAGGTCTATTTCTCATCATATATTTTCAGATCTATAAAACCAAAAACCCAAAAATACCTTGATGCAATTTATTTATATTTACTTTATTTTGCCTTTTACTTATCTTTTTATCTATCTCTATTAGATCTCACTCTTGCTAGTGACCGTGAAGGGATTAACAACCCCTTTTTCGTGTTGTGTGCAAGTGTTTGTTACTTTGTGCAAGTGCGTCTATTGGGGAATTGCTTGTACCTCCTACTAGATTGATACCTTGGTTCTTAACTAAGGCAAATACTTATTTTACTTTGCTTCATCACCCTATCCTCTTCAAGGGTAAAATAACCGCAAGCTCAAGAAGTACAAGGAAGTATTTCTGACGCCGTTGCCGAGGTGGTTCTACATCAAGCCTACCAAGTACCTATCATAAACTCTCATCTCTTGCATTACATTATTTTCCATTTACCCCTCATTTTCCTCTCCCCTGCTTCTAAAACATTTTCAGAAAAAAAATATTTGCCTTTATATTTGCCTTCTTTACGTTCTTCTTTTCGTTTGCTTGTGTGCTAGATTACTTGCTTGCCTTGTTATCATGGCTAGTCCTTTTATCATAGGTTGTACTATGGAGAGTGGGGTTATTAATTTCAAACAAAGGGGAGGAGAGATTTTAAAAGATGTTTGGTGTAGAATTTGTGATTCTCAGAATAGATCTACTCCTAAGCAATCCGCTACCGTTCTTCTTCGAAATTTTTATCTGGGTGTTACTACTTGGTATAGATTTGTGCTAGTCACTATCACTGGGGGTAATTTATAGGGTAGTCACCATGTTGATGCTTACAATGCTATGGTAAATTTGGTGGGATCACCACCAACCATGATTAATGAAACAACTTTAACTTTCGAACATGTGATGCAAAGGGTTGATATCATTGAAAATAAAAATTCTACCTTAGAGATTATTGAAAATTTGGATAAAAAGATCCATAATCATATTACACAATTTGGATCCAAGGAAGGAATCACCTTAAAACTCTAAAGGCGAAAGAGCCTATAATTAATGAAAGGGGAAAACAAGGATCCGCTACAATCGATAAGCTAGAAGATATTATTACCAATTTGGGTTCCGCTTTTTCCACTGTCAAGAATATTCCAAAATTTGCTCCTAATAAAAATATTAAGTTTATCTATGTTCCTAGAAATAAGGGTGAATCATCTAGTAAAGGAAACGAGGATCTTAAGATGATAGGTATTTGCCCTAGATTCATCAGTATTATTAAGGAACCAATCGACGAACGAATTTCTAGATTTTCTACCTAGAAGTGTGATCATCAACAAACCTAATGAAATTCCTAACGAATATGGATGTATAATTGAGGAATTGAATACCAAAGATGACAATACCTATATCTTTGCATTATGCCAAGCTAGGGGCATAAAACAATAGCGCTTGTTGGGAGGCAACCCAATTTTATTTTGTGTTTTTTTTGCTTCTGTTTTTCAATAAATACACAATATTACTTCTGTAATAATTGTGTTTTGGTGTTTTAATTACTGTTTGAGCCAAGTAAGACCTTTGGGATGCTTTGGTATATCGTTGATTTGATTTTGCTGAAAAACAGGAACTTTTGCGCCAGTAACAGAATTGTTAAATTCACTAGAGCATGTAAAAAATATGAATATTTTAGACAAGATTGATATATAAATTGCCTATGTTGTCCTAATTTTTTTGTCTTTTTATAGTTACATAAGTATGATGAATATTCGGGTCTTTACAGACTATTTTTTTGACAGATTCTGTTTTCAATGTGTTGTTTGCTTATTTTTATGAATATATGGTTAGTATCGGGGCGTATGAACCATGGAGAAGTTAGAATACAATAGATATAACAAAAATTTAAAATTGGAATGAGTTCACAAAAGTAGCTAAAAGTGGAGATTTGTTTTATCATACTAACGAATCTCATGAGTTTTTTGTTGAGTTTTGTGTTATGAAGTTTTCAAGTTTTGGTAAGGATTTGATGGACTATGGAATAAGGAGTGGCAAGAGCCTAAGCTTGGGGATGCCCAAGGCACCCCAAGGTAATATTCAAGGACAACCAAGCATCTAAGCTTGGGGATGCCCTGGGTGGCATCCCCTCTTTTATCTTCGATCCATCGGTAAATTTACTTGAGGCTATATTTTCATTCACCACATGATACGTGTTTTGCTTGGAGAGTCTTGTATTATACAAGTCTTTGCTTTGACAGAATCATCCTTCCTGTACACACCTTTTGAGAGGGACACACATTAATTTTGAATTTATTAGAATACTCTATGTGCTTCACTTATATCTTTTGAGCTAGGTAGTTCTAGTGCTTCATTTATATATTTTTAGAGGATGGCGGTGCTTTTATTTTGTAGAGATTGATGAACTCTCATGCTTCACTTATATTATTTTGATAATCTTGAAAATAATATATCTTAGGTTATGAATTTGGTCATAATATGATGGGTATCCAAGAGGGATATAATAAAAACTTTCATGAAGAGCATTAAATATATGAGAAGTTTGATTCCTTACATTTGTTTTGAGATATAAAGATGGTGATATTAGAGTAATGCTAGAGAGTAATTATGGATTAGTAGAAATACTTTTGTTAAGGTTTGTGATTCCCGAAGCATGCATGTATGGTCTATCGTTATGCGGTGAAGTTAGAGCAAGATTTATTTTTGATTGTCTTCCTTATGAGTGGCGGTCGAGGACGAGCGATGGTCTTTCCCTACTAATCTATCCCCTAGGAGCATCTGTATTAGTACTTCGCTTTGATGGCTAATAAGTTCTTGCAATAAGTATGTGAGTTCTTTATGACTAATGTTGAGTCCATGTATAATATGCACTCTCACCCTTCCACCATTGCTAGCCTCTCTAGTACAGCGGAACTTTCAGTGGTGCATTAAACCCACCATATATCCTTCCTTAAAACAACCACCATACTTACCTATTATGGCATTTCCATAGCCATTCTGAGATATATTGCCATGCAAATTCCACCGTTTTGTTTACTATGACACATACCATCATTGTCATATTTCTTTGTGTGATCATATAGTTGACATAGTATTTGTGGCATGGACACCGTTCATATTTTTTATACAAGTTACACTAGATCATTGCACATCCCGGTACACAACTGGAGGCATGCATATAGAGTCATATTTTTGTTCTATTATCGAGTTGTAATTCTTCAGTTGTAAGTAAATAAAAGTGTGATGATAATCATTATTAGAGGGAAGGATGATCGAAGATATTATTCCCTCACAAGTTGGGATGAGACTCTGGACTTAAAATAAAAAAGAGGCCAAAGAGCCCAAAAGAAAAAAAAAGAAAAAAAGAAAAAAATGAGAGAAAAGAGAGAATGGACAATGTTACTATCCTTTTCCACACTTGTGCTTCAAAAATAGCACCATGTTCTTCATGATAGAGAGTCTCGTATTTTATCACTTTCATATACTAGTGGGAATTTTTCATTATAGAACTTGACTTGTATATTCCAATGATGGGCTTCCTCAAATTGCCCAAGGTCTTCGTGAGCAAGAAAGTTGGATGCACACCCACTTAGTTTTCTTTTGAGCTTTCAAACACTTATAGCTCTAGTGCATCTCTTGCATTGCAATCCCTACTCACTTGCATCGATATCAATTGATGGGCATCTCCATAAACCATTAATTTTCCTAGTTGATGTGAGACTTTCTCCTTTTTTTCTTCTCCTCACAACCTCCACCATAATCTATTCCACCTATAGTGCTATATCCATGGCTCATGCTCATGTATTGCGTGAACATTGAAAAAGCTTGAGAGCATTAAAATTATGAAACAACTTCTTGGTTTGTCATCGGGGTTGTGCATGATAAATACTTTACGTGATGAAGATAGAGCATGACAAGATTATATGATTTTGTAGGGATAACTTTCTTTAGCCACGATATTTTCAGAAGACGTGATTGCTTTATTAGTATGCTTGAAGTATTATTGTTTTTATATCAATATTAAACTTTTGTTTTGAACCTTATGGATCTGAATATTCATGCCATAATAAGAAAAATTACGTTGATAAATATGTTAGGTAGCATTCCACATCAAAATTTTAGTTTTTATCGTTAATCCACTCAATGACGAGCAGGAATTAAGCTTGGGGATGCTTGATACGTCTCCAATGTATTTATAATTTTTGGTTGTTCCATGCTATTATATTATCCATCTTGGATGTTTTATATGCATTAATATGCTATTTAATATCAATTTTTGGGACTAACCTATTAACCTAGTGCCCAGTGCCAGCTGCTATTTTTTCCTTGATTTTGTCTTCTACAGAAATCAAAAACTTAGTCTAGACGGAATGAAACTTTTTGAGGACTTCTCTTGGACCAGAAGACAACCACAAAGCTTCAGGAAGAGGCCATAAGACCCACGAGGGAGCCACAAGCCGTTAGTGCATGCCCCTAGGCTTGTGGGCCCCTCGCAGCTCTGCTAACCCTAATATTTGCTCTATAAATACCCAAATATTCCCCTTACATAGAAGGGAACATCAAAAATACTTTTCCACCATCGCAAGCTTCTGTTCTCGTAAGATCCCATCTTGGGACTTTTTCTGGCACTCTGATGGAGGGGTATTCGATCACAAAGTGTCGGCATTCTGGCAATGGGGGTCCCCAGACTTGCCTGCCTGCGGCCCACGGCGTGGCTCCACCAGTGGCCCAGCATAGCCCGTCTTCATCAACCAACACTCAAGACCCTTGAGGGAGCCCTGGATTACGTGGTATCCGGACAGCCGGACTATATGCTCTGTCCGGACTGTTGGAGCGTGAAGATACAAGACTCAAGACTCCATCCCGTGTCCGGATGGGACTCTTCTTTGCGTGGAAGACAAGCTTGGCGATCCAGATATTATATTTCCTTCCTTGTAACCGACTCCATGTAAACCCTAGCCCTCTCCGGTGTCTATATAAACTGGAGAGGTTGGTCCTTAGAGGGACGATCATAATCATAATCATCATAGGCTAGCTTCTAGGGTTTAGCCTCTATGATCTCGTGGTAGATCTACTCTTCTACTACTCATATCATTAATATCAATCAAGCAGGAAGTAGGGTTTTACCTCCATAGAGAGGGCCCGAACCTGGGAAAACATTGTGTCCCTTGCCTCCTATTACCATCAGCCTAAGACGCATAGATCGGGACCCCCTACCCGAGATCCGCCGGTTTTGACACCGACATTGGTGCTTTCATTGAGAGTTCCGCTGTGTCGTCGCTGCAAGGCCTGATGGCTCCTTCAGTCATCAACAACAACGCGGTCCAGGGTGAGACTTTTCTCCTCGGACAGATCTTCGTGTTTGACGGCTTCGCACTGCAGGCCAATTCTCTTGGCCACCTGGAGCAGATCGACAGCTACGCTCCTGGCCACCAGGTCAGGTTCGGAAACCTGAACTACACGGCCGATATCCGCGGAGACTTGATCTTCGACGGGATCGGGACTGCGCCAGGAGCGCCGGACAATCACGACGAGCACGGCTTAGACCTGATGTCGGACAATGCTCGGGATATCACCCCTGCAGTAGCCCCGGACCTAAATCCAGAACAGATCGCGTCGCCCAAGGATGGGTGGATGGAGCCCGTCCCTCAAGCCGCACACTCATTGGCGGTAGAGCCGAACACATGCCTCACCTCTAAGGAAGCCTGTGATACTGGACCCCCGGACTCGTATCCGGCTGTAGGTTCCCGTCCACGCGCTCCCGAGCCCACCGAACCTGGTTGGGCTCCGGTAATGGAGTTCACCGCTGCGGATATCTTCTAGCACTCGCCCTTTGGCGATGTCCTGAACTCTTTAAAGTCTCTCTCTTTGTCAGGAGACTCTCGGCCGAACTATGTCCGACTCGAGTGGGAAGCAGGCGACGAAGGAATTCATTGCCCACCCACCACCCACTTCATAGCCACCGTCGATGACTTAACCGAAGTGCTTGACTATGACTCCGAAGACATCGACGGTATGGACGACGATGCAGGAGAAGAACAGGAACTACCGCTCACGGGGCGGTGGATGGCCACCTCCTCATACGATATATATATGGTGGGCACTCCGAAGAAAGCTAATGGCAACGAGGCAATGGAGGATAACCCCTCAGGGAAGAAAGCTAAGCATGGGCGCCGTCAACGCTGCTCCAAGCCCCGCCACAACAATTCCTGCACAAGAGACGAAACCAAACCGGATGGTGCCAAAGATGAATACAACCCCGAGCAGCCAGCCTTCAAGCAGGCCGGACTGGCCACGGTCGGATACTTGGAAAGGAATAACTATATGCCTCCCTCCGAAGATGAGGTAAGCCTCGGCAATGGCGAATTCGACATGCCTGAGGATCCAGTGGAACAAGTTCACTTGAAGCGATGGCTCATGGCCACGGCAAGGAGCCTGCAAAGGAAGCAACAGCAGCTTAAAGCTGACCAAGATTTGCTCGTGGACAGGTGGACCAAGGTCCTGGCCACCAAAGAATACGGACTCGACCGCCACGACAAAGGGCACACATGGCATAATTTGCTACCTCAACCTAAGCAGGAGAACCCAAGGCACACACCCCAACGTCAACACACCACAACGGTCCACGACAATACGAAGGAAACACGAGGAGGCATCCTCAAGCCTTAGCGCAATCATCATAAACGTCAAGTCAGGGAAGTTGGTGTCGAATTCAGCGGTCCCCAGTCTGTTCGGGGGAAAAAGAACAGCTCAAGCCTATCCGGCCCGAGCAGTGTACTCGATCAACCATGTGAAATTCATGGTACTCCTATAAGGACTGCCAAACATACCAATAGAGAATGCTGGATCCTCAAAACAAAGCGGCCGGTCGTACACTGGAAACAATGAAGGGAGGTTTCCAACAACCAAACACCAATCAGACATAGCGAAGTCAAAATAAGATCATCCACAGCACAAAAGTATGGCCGATCTTCCCCGATCACGTCGACCGTCCGGACAACATCAACCACATCAATTTAATTGCACTACTTCTAGACCCAGTAGTCTGGGGGCTCCATCTCACATAAGCCCCCGCGGGTATGGAACCATAAATAACATCTTCTAAAGGATGCCAGGTGCAAAGGCCAAGTTTTATTGGCCCACCACTCTAACAGTTGTCTTCTGATCACCAAACAAATACCACGCCAAAGAATAAGTCTTTGGCACTTTCCCCTCATACAGTAATTACCATCTGTTACCGGGACGAACCACGTTGACTAGATTCCACGTGGTAAACCATTAGGCTAGCCCCGTGTAATATAGTCACATCTCTGGGCATGGCCGAACCACACCCTTAGAGCGGAAATTATACCTTTGCCGAAGTAGCGAGTCATGCCTGCCTATCAAATTTTGACATGGCAGCCAACTATCCGGACACCAACTGAGGAGTCCGTGCTCTTTTACGGAATAACGACTGGGTTAGCCAGGCTCCGATCAGACACCCTCGGTCCAACCACAAGAGGACGTTCAGCTGCCCTCAAGTATTTGCCTTTACAAACTAACTTTGATGCAGAACAGGATTGGCAACGTGGAATCGGCCTGGACACACAAGGGCAGGAACACACAAGTAAATTCCCCCCCAAGGAAGGCAGTCCGGATTCACTTCAGATCCACTCACAACCTCCTCCAGTCCGGCCACCATAGGTTCCGCCAAAAACACCTATTTTCATAATCATAAACCGTACTCATATGCATAGACATATCATCCTACTACAGTGCGTAGATTTAAATAACACTTACCGGCTGTCATTCTTCATTAGACGCCATTTTTTCGCCCTAAATGGCACCCGTACGTCGTATTAGGCCCCACTATACCAGGGGCTTCAGAATATTCCTAATACGACAAAGTCCAGCCACCCCCCCGGTCGCTCGGCACCCCGAACTTATTGCACTATATGCATCAGCTCTGAATCATGTCTTTGGTCATTAGTTGGGTTTGCCCGGCTCCCATGTTTTGGTACCTTACATTCCGCTCTATCGGCTAAGGTAGCGTTGGGAGAACTTCTGCGATTGTGTCCCGGTTCTTCCGGATGAGCTCCTCAATAGAGAAAGCTGAAAACTGACTGTCATGATATGACGAGAGCTAGTCAGCTGTTCGAGAGGTTGTCAAATCCTTAAAGATTTATTCCGCACAATGCCATTATAAATGCAAAGTGCGAAGGGTCGGTCTTCCGATCAGGCGCCGATAGAGCCCCCAGTTCGGCCCTCCGAACACCAGGGGCTGCGCCCACCATACTCGAAATCTTATGGCTAAGTGAGAGTGGTAAAGCCTTATAGTCTGATTGCCTGGTTCGTAGCGAGGAACACCTCCTTAAAAGGTTCAAACAATGGGATAAAGAGTGTTCACATATGTCACGAACACCCCTGTACTTTTTATGTGGGGGCACCAGCCGACGACTGGCCAACTCTCAGGTTTTTATGTACACTAAACGGCCGCACAGGAAGAACAAGCGTTCACATAAACAGGGAAAAAAATAATAAAAGTGTGATTTTCCCGCATTACAACGGCACGACAGCCTTCAGGTAAATATAGTGTCTTTATCACACTTGTCCGCCACAAGGCGGGCCCCTTTAAGGACACCCTCATAGTACAACTCGGGCTTGCGATGCTCCTTACCCTGCGGTGGCCCTAGTCATCAACTTATAAGCATCAAGCTTCCCCCAATGCACCTTCGCACGGGCAAACGCCATGCGCGCACCCTCTATGCAAACCGATCGCTTGATGACATCGTGCTGAGGGCAAGCTCCAACAATCCGCTTCACGAGTCCGAAGTAACTTCTTGGAATGGGCCCCTCGGGCGACAGCCGGATAACCAAGTACTTCATGGCTAGTTCGGCCACATGTTGTACTTCGACCAGCTGCTTCAGCTGATCGATAAAGGGCACCGGATAATTTGGCGCCAAATACTGCAACCAGAAATCCCTCTCCGCAGACTTCTTCTCCTCAGTACGGTAGAACTGGGCAGCATCTGATATGCTGCGTGGCAGGTCTGCAAACACACCTGGAGATACAAGAATTCAGGTTGTCGCTTAGAGCCACATTACTATGAAAAGATGTCCCTGAATACAAAAGGCCTTACCAGCCGCAACCTTCTGTGCCTCCTGAATATCCTTTAGAGCACCGCGGGCTTCTGCCCGAGCATCCTCCGTGGTTTGGAGAGTTTGAGCGAGTTCGGATTCTTTCCCTGCTAAACTCTGCTCCAAGGCATCACTTTTCTTCACAGCCTCCTCGAGATCTCGCTCGGCTTCGATGACCCTAGCCTCGTGTTTCTCATGAAGCGCCTGTCCGGCGTTAGCCTTCTCGTTGGCATCGGCCACGGCCTTCTTCAGTGCCTCAAATTCGGCACTTGCCCCTAGAGCATACAATAAAAATACTTTTCATCAGGCACAATTACTCATTCGTGCCGAATTCAAGACAAAGTTTCAACATACCTTGCTTGTCCTCTAATTGCTTCTTCACACGGCCAAGTTTCTCTTCGGCCCATTGCAGACTCTACTTCAGACCAGACACCTCCGCATTATGAGTGGTGGTCTTCTCTACAAGCGTCTGTTTTCAAACAAAGGGATATACATCATTGACAAAGGCTCCTGCTAAAGCGGACGATTTGATCCCATGTCCGGCTTTTCCTCTCTCTTTCACCGGACAGTGCATCAGGGGCTACTACTCATACTGTGACAATTTCTAAAAGATTTGCAAAAATATACCTCAAAGGCCTTTATAAGGCCAAGGCAGGACTCATTCAGCCCGCTCTTGGCGGACTGAATCTTTTCAATCACCGCACCCATGAGGGTCCGATGTTCATCGACGATAGACGCGCTCCTTAACGAAGTCGATAGACCGCCCGGCAGCTCTGCTTGGACAGAGGTTGCTGGCGGAGTAGGCAAGCCTCCGCCCGTCAAAGGTGGCTGCTCGCCCGATCCTGGAGCCTTAAAGATCTCCAAGACCGTGTCCGGCTGTGGTCCGAACACGAGATCGCCCCCGCCGTCGACACGCCTGGGGCCATCGCTCCCGTGTGTCCGGCTCCAGAGATATACCCCCCCTGGTCCGGGTCCTATTGAGATTACACCTCAGTGTCGCGCCTGGACTTTGGGGAAGGGGCCTCTGGATGCGTCTCGCTCGCCAAAGCATCTGAGCTCAGCGAATCCTCCGATGAGGACTGTTCGGCGCGAGACCTCGCCGGGCTGTACGAAATATGGCGACAGTTAAAATTACTATACACAAACAACCCCGGACGCATATGCATGTTCGAATTTCGTATACTTACGACTTTTCCAGGGGCTGGGCCCTGGGATCCCACTCCGGGCTGCTATCGGCAGCCGTGGTGGATGCCTCTGGGAGGGAACCTCTCCCCCTATTGGGCGATTCGGCCTCCAGGGATGAGGAAGCCGTCCTTTTCTTCCCACCTCCTGCGGGAGGCTTGTCTTCCTCCGCTTCCTCCTCTTCGTCTTCGGAAGAAGGATGGTCGCTGGAATCTTCGATTTTTGTGTCCGAAGCATCGCGACGACGGAGGCCACTCCGGGTCTTTTTGACCTTCTTGGAGGCCTCTTTCTTTGGCACCTCGTAAGGCGCTGGGACCAGCATCTTCGTCAGAAGAGGTCTGGCCGATTGCTCCGGCAGCAGGGCCGGACAATGTATCTGCTCCACCTTTTTTATCCATCCCTCGGGTTATGATAAAAATGATGCCAACTGAAGCATGGATGGACAGAGCATAGCTATAACTTACCGGGCTTGCTGAATGGGATAATTGATACCCACGATCCTCGGCGGAGCTTGGACATGATTTGCCGGACTTAAAGAGCACCTTCCAGATATCCTTCTGGTGCTCGGTTGGGTCGTACTCCCACAAATTGAAGGCTCGACGCTGGCAAGGGAGAACCAGGCGAACTAATGTCATCTGGACTACGTCGACGAGTTTGACATCCTTGTCGACCACACTCTGGAGGCGCGTTTGGAGCAGTGTCGGCTCATCGGACAAGGACCAGTTCAGGCCCTTCTTGGGCCAGGACGTGAGCCGCAGTGGGGCTCCAGATCTGAACTCAGGAGCCGAAACCCATTTTTTGCCGCACTGTTCGGTGATATAGAACCACTGCTGCTGCCACTCCTTGACGGAGTCATTGAAGGCACCCGTCAGCCATATAACCTTTGGCATCTTTCTCACCATGGCGCCACTGCACTCGGCGTGCTCGCCCACCACCTTGGGCTTCACATTGAAAATCTTCAGCCATAGCTGAACTGAGGCAAAATTCAGAGAAAAGCTTCACACACAATGATGAACGTTGAGATGTTAAGGAAAGAATTGGGAGACAGATCATGAAAGTCAATCCCGTAATAATACATAATACCGCGAACGAATGGGTGGAGGGGAAACCCGAGCCTGCGGACAAAATGAGGAAGAAACATGACCCTCTCGTGGGGCTCCGGAGTAGGGACAATCTATCCCGCCGGCGGAGGACGGTGGCGAATCCTTTTGCCCAGGTACCCGGCCTCTCGGAGTCTCTTGATATCCTTCTCCTGGACGGTTGAGGCCATCCATTTGCCTCCTGCTCTAGATCTGGACATCTTTGGAGAACCTCTCTTCGGTGGAGAAGAAGAGTGCTTGGGCGCTAGGGCTCGAGCGGAGGGGAATGGACTAGTAGGGGGAAAAGGCGTGGGTAGAGAGGGAGAGATCTTATCTCTTTATAGGGGCAGTAAAGCTTTTGCACCTCCCCACTTGCCTAGTGGAACCCGCTCGTTCTCCACTCACTGTAATTAGCGGTGCGTTTGGGTTACCCGTACCCGTATTGATGAGAATCCTGCAATAAGGGGAGACGATCTCTGCTTCGGCTAGACATGTAGAGGAAACCGCCTCGCGATATGCGCTGAGGCAGGTTTTGGAAAACGGTTTGAATAATGACTCGACCGTAGTATCATGTCGCTTTGTCCAAAGTTGTCGGCAGATAGTGCTTGTGAAATATCATGCTCTCTATAATGGTATGTGAAGATCACCTTGCAGTGCCGGACACTATTCGTCATAACAGGTACTTTGGAGTATTCGGAGATGGAACCCGCCTTGCAATGCCGAAGACAAAACTGCGCTCCGGACTCATCATCATTGAAGACTGGTTCAGGGGCTACTGAGGGAGTCCTGGATTAGGGGGTATCCGGACAGCCGGACTATTTGCTCTCTCTGAACTGTTGGAGCGTGAACATACAAGACTCAAGACTCCATCCCATGTCCGGATGGGAATCTCCTTTGCGTGGAAGACAAGCTTGGCGATCCGGATATTATATTTCCTTCCTTGTAACCGACTCCATGTAAACCCTAGCCCTCTCCGGTGTCTATATAAATCGGAGAGGTTGGTCCTTAGAGGGACGATCATAATCATAATCATCATAGGCTCCCTTCTAGGGTTTAGCCTCTACGATCTCGTGGTAGATCTACTCTTGTACTACTAATATCATCAATATCAATCAAGCAGGAAGTAGGGTTTTACCTCCATCGAGAGGGCCCGAACCTGGGTAAACATTGTGTCCCTTGCCTCCTGTTACCATCAACCTAAGACGCACAGATCGGGACCCCCTACCCGAGATCCGCCGGTTTTCACACCGACAACCCTCGTGAGGGGCCAAGCCTCGCGAGGCGGATGACACAAGGTGTCACAGCCCTAGCTTAGACCTTGCTTGTCTTTGCATAAGCATCCATGCATCATGTTTAAATTTTATGAAACTTGAAATGGGGATTGCCCAAACTCTAGCATCAAAGGAATTCATTAGGTTCAACTAAAATATTTTCAGTGAATCCAAATGGCTTTCAAAAATGTTCATCATTTCTGGAAACTTCTAGAACCATAACCAGAGGTGTTGCACATTTTTCCATGACATATTTGGTCACTGAATTAAGTCATATAGTATTTGCAATTGGGCATTTAAAATGCTATATATTATTTTAATTGTTCAATTAATTCTGAACTTAAGTGTGGACTGCTAGGAATAATCCTAACAGAGCCCACAACTATTTTCAGGATTTTTGGAAACATTTTTGTATTTTTAATAAAGCCACAAACTTACAGAAAAATAGAAAAAGAAAAACAAAGCAAAGCAGAGGTTTACCTGGCACCCACCTGGCAAGCCCACCTGCCGGCCCAGCCCAGCCACCACTCCAGCGAGTTGCTTGGCTTGGCCAGGCAGGCAGCCAGGTGCTCGATGTCGGCACCAGCGTGCGCCACGCCGCTGCCCGCCGCCCTGCTTCCTCCCCTCGCCGTTCTGCCGCCCTGGGTCGGTCACCCACTCCTCCCCCGAGCTCGAAGACACGCCCCTTCCTTCCCAGCTCCTCTCCCTCGCTCGCCCGCACCATGTCCGATGTTGCCGCACCCGCGCCACCGTGATAACCACGACCGCCGTCGAGTTGGTCGCCGGAGGAGGAAACCCGCACCTCTCCGCCGTCCATGGCCCTGCCGGCAACGAGCCCCGGGTCAACTCCGGCGAGTTTGACCCGGTTTGGACCCTAGTTTGACCCCCCCCCCTGAGTCACTGATGGGTGGGCCTAGGCCCCAGCTAATCCTAGATTAGTTTTTAATTAAGTTTAATTACTCCACTAACAATTTTAGTTAGTAGTAGTTTAACACTAATTAATTTAGATTAGTTAGTTAGTCACTGACATGTGGACCGCACACGTCAGGTTTGACCTGGACCGCGCCTGTTGACCGCTGACGTCACAGTGACGCAATGCTGATGCAATAATTGTTTTCTGTATTTAAAATAATTCAGGAAATTCAGGAAATTCCAGAAAATGATCTAAACTTCTAAAATTCATAGAAATTCAACCGTAACTCCAAATTAAATAATTTATATATGAAAAATGATCAAAAAATCCAATCTATCCATCTGTATCAGTTTCATGCATGTTAGAACAACTTATAGCTGCTGTTTAGCACAAGTCATATAAATGGCATTTAAACCTTCACATATGGAGTTTGATCTTGAATCTTGGATTCAAACTAACTCCATTTAACCTTCTGCTAGTTGCATTAGTTCAAACCATATCATATTGCCATGTCATGATCATGCATCATATTGTGCATTGCATTGATTGTATTTCCTTCTGTGTTGCCGGTATTTGTCCCCTCTCGTTAGACATGATACCGACGACGAGATCGATGACACCAATGAAGAACTATATTATCTTCAGAAGTGCCGGGCAAGCAAAACCCCCTTGTTCGTTATGATACAATCCTACTCTCTCGCTTCTGCTCTCTTTTACTGCATTAGGACAACAATGATTCATCTGTTACTTGGTGCGGTAGCTGAACCCCTTTATCCTCTGCATGACCTATCATCGCCACAGTAAATAGATGAAACCCACTAGCATGAGTAGGAGTTGTTTGAGCCCTTATGTGCCTACTCATTCATGCTTGTTTGTCATGCCTGCTACTGCTTAGAGTTGAGTCAGGTCTGATTCATCAGGGATGAATCAGAGGTGTGTGAACATGTCCTACTGTGTGTGAGCTAAGTGTGTGAACATGATTTGGTAAAGGTAGCGGTGAGAGGCCATGTAGGAGTACATGGTGGGTTGTCTCATTGAAGCCGTCCTCAGGAACTGAGTTCTGTGTTTGTGATCCATGAAATAGTTACTACCACACATTGGGCCCGAAACCAGTGGACCCTCTCGGCTTCTTAATCACCCTTGTCCTCTGTCCAGGAGTTGCAAGTAGTTTCTGGTGTTTGTAGTATGCTGGAGGCCGTGGGCAGCACTGACCGGAGGGGTGGGCTGTAATGCGGTAGGCACGTGGCCGGGTATACCGAGCGTCCGTTTGGTGTCACAAAACCCTGTACACATCGTTTGGGGCCGTATGTGGAAACCTCGGCTGGACTCCCTGCGGATGGAACCTGAATAGGCGATAAACCTGGACTAGAGACTTGAGTGTTTAGGTAGGTCGTGGCCGACACCCACGTTGGGCTTCCGCTTGAAGGTTGCCGAGTACATGTCGTGTAAACGGCGGTAAGTGGTGAGAGCGTGTGTGAAGAAGTACACCCCTGCAGGGTTAACATCATCTATTCGAATAGCCGTGTCCGTGGAAAAGGACTTCTAGGTTGCCTGTATAGTTCATAGACAAGTGAAAGTGGATACTTTAAAATGCGCCAAATAAGCGTGAGTGCTATGGATGGCGTTCTCGTAGGGAGACGGGAGCGGATCCATAGTGGTGTTTTGATATGGTGAATATGTGGACTCGTGTGCGCCACCTCAAAATAGTTACTTGCAGTCGTAGTTTAGGATAGCCACAGAGTCAAAGCTGGCTTCCTGCAGTTAAACCCCACCATCCCCTTTGTTGATAATGATGCATATGTAGTTAGTTCTGATGTAAGTCTAGCTGGGTACATTTGTACTCACATTTGCCTATTTTATGTTTTTGCAGAGAGACTTCAGTATCGCTAGTAGTTCCACGTGACTTTGACGTTTAGCTTGTTACCTCAGCTACAATCTTGTACCCTCGGCAGGATCTGGTAGATAGTCAGGCTTTTCAGCCTATTTCATTTGTAGATGTCTGTACTCAGACATGATAAGCTTCCGCATGTGCTTGATCTGTATGCTCTGAATGTTGGGTCATGAGACCCATGCTTGTAATATCGCGCTCCTCGGAGCCTATTGAATAAAATACTTGAGTCGTAGAGTCATGTTGTGATGCCATGTTGTATTTGCACATATCGAGCATATTGTGTGTATGTTATTCAAATGCTTGGTATGTGTGGGAGCTGACTATCTAGTTGTTCATCCTTAGTATCCTCTCTTACTGGGAAATGTCTCCTAGTGTTTCCACTGAGCCATGGTAGCATGCTACTGCTCCAGAACACTTAGGCTAGCCGGCATGTGTCCTTCTTCGTTCCTGTGTCTGTCCCCTCGGGGAAATGTCACGCGATGAATACCGGAGTCATGTTAGCCCGCTACAGCCCGGTTCACCGGAGTCCTTCTAGCCCAGTGCTACAGCCTGGATTCACTCGCTGATGATCGACATGTTCGATGCTGGGTCATGGATGCCTGTCCCTGTAAGTTTGTGCCACTTTGGGTATACGACTAGCCATGTCAGCCCGGGCTCCTTATCATATTGATGCTAGCGACACTATCATATACGTGTGTCAAAAGGCGCAAACGGTCCCGGGCAAAGGTAAGGCGACACCCATGGGAATACCGTGCGTGAGGTCGCAAAGTGATATGAGGTGTTACATGCTAGATCGATGTGGCATTGAGTCGGGGTCCTGACAGCTTTGGTATCAGAGCCTGACTGCCTGTAGGATTACCAAGCCAAACTGGTCAAAGTTGAGTCTAGAAATTCTTTAGTTATATAAGGGAATTGATTGTGGGATGGAACATAAGGCTCTTTTTACTCCTTATACCTTATGCCCTTCTGATCCGAGTCATCTCATCTTTCCTACGGGGTTAAGAAATTAGGATTTCTCTTCTTTCTACCAGGATCACGTGTTACTAATCTGTAGACTTATAAGATTGTTGTACTTAAGCCTCAGTTTAGCTCCTACTATCTCCGTGTGTTCACAGTCGATCTCAGAACTTGGATATTATGATGATTGAGTGGTTAGGCCACCATTTTTGTTGCAGGATGTCTTAAATCCTTTTGAGCATTTACAGCCGTTATGATGTCCGAGTCATCCCAGGTCTCTAAACAATCTTATGCACTTGCAAATCCTTTCCCTCTGGTTTTGATGTTCCTTTGGGCCAGGTTAATCACACTAATTGCTGAGTTGAGGTATTCTATTGCCTCGACATATATGTTGGAGTTCTTATTATGACCCTAGGTGTCTTAGGGGATCATCTAGTAATCTAGCCATGATTTGTGTCCCAGTGTGATGATTCTGGCCTTTATTCTCGAAAGCATCCCGTGATGCCACTTAGTAGTAGGTATTCTACTTCTGGGTTTCTGAACTCGAGATTCACACTACTTATTTCATGTTGATAGTGTTTGCTAGTTCCTTTAGGATGTTAGTAACCTTTGCGATAGTCCTCGAGGTCCATGGTATTTCCTTCTTCCAAATACTATGGACCGTTTATGGCAGAAGTTCTTTGAACCAAAAGATTACAACAAAAGTGCTCTCGATGAGTTCTCGATTCTATGTTGTGACTCTGTCAGTCCTACCTTCTATGCATGGGTTCTGGAAGAAACCTGTTGAACTTGGTTCAACATACTAATCTATGCATCCACAACTTAGAAAGTTATATGTTCCTTGAGTTGTTCTTTTTAGCTATATTCTGACCCCCGTCTATCATTTGATAGTCAAGAGTATGCGTGCATTCGTTCATCAATACCTATTACTCTTGTGGTCCGTCAAGCCATTCTAGTTCAGAATGACTAGGAGAAACAAACTCCAGTACCTCATCCATTTCTAGGATTGGGTCAAAGCAGTTGTATTCCGTAGATCAAATGCAATCAAGCTTTTGGTCTGTTCCACCTTGGAGTGTTACCCTATTTACATCGGGATTGTCATGAGAATTGCACCATCTCTTGTGAATTCTTGACGTAGTGATACTTCTCGCCATCCTTATTCATTCCTCGGTTCTCTGTTATTGTAACCAGAACACCGACAAGTGAATCATGATGTGTGAAATCTATACTCCTAGCAACTCTGTTGCTTGGTAGTTAAATGGACAACAACCTCATTCTTAGCGTGTTGATTATTTAATCATCACCCTATGGTTGATTGTGCTACCTAGTCCCTATTTTCGGAGCACTCTTCAGTCGGTGAGTTAGGATTTTGTCAATCCCTTGCTCATTTGATCATGTCATCTTGCCCTGAAAAGCAAGATTGTTCTCGAGCTTAGTAACATATCGGTGGTTCGTGATTCTCTGAATATCTTCTAGGAAGTATCACCAGGTCGTCACCTGACCGCTATGTTGAGTTCGTGATCAAGTTGGTTTATCCCTATAAACCACCCTTTCTCCAAGAGTCTATGTTGGATACCCCTGAGCTAGTTGGTTAAGCTGAACGACAACTTGGAGAGTTGGAAGATAAAAGCTTTGTCCGACTTAGTTCATTCCAAAGGGATATCTCTTCGTATATGTGTGTTGAAAAAAGATGATATCTTCATCGATTGGTCCCTGTGATCAGTTGTTGGACCTACTATCTTATCAAAACTTTGATTTGAGTGTGGGCTATTCTCAAATCAAATCAGAACCAACGATGATCTTAATGTTGTCTTACTCGTGGTTGATCCTTCGAGTATACACCATTATATCTTTTGTTCTGACCAATGCTATCATCGTGTTCTCATAACTATGGAATTCCATTTATATGGAAACTGGATGAATTGTTGTTGAGCCCATCGACAACATCTTTATCTTCTCCATAATCTTGTTGAACATTAAGCTAGTATTGGAAACTTTTGAAAGCATTTCTTCGTGCTAACTCACGAAGCATATGCCTGGATGGAAGAAGTGACTTCCTCTAATTCATGTGCATTTGATGCAAGTTGCCGCCGTGAATTCGATAAAGTCAATGTTGCTTCCTTGGAATCATCCTGAGTTAGTCACACATGTGCAAAGTATACTATGGTTTGGTAGATTAATTACCTCCACTCCATATGTATTCTGTAGCACACCAAGCCACTGATTGATTTGTTCAAGGAGAAGAAGCTCCTTCTTAAGAGTATACCCTGTGCAAGGACTTCGATATCCTCGATGATGGTTCCCCACCGGAACTCAGTAGTGTTTTATTATAAGACTATCATGGGATCATGTTTGTCTGGGACAACGTGTTCACATGTTTGTAGCAGAACCAGCTCATGTTTTGGAGCTTGTTATCGTAGTTCATTTCTAGAGAATCTTGAAATGTCATCTCGTCAATTTGTGTTGCAAACTTTAATTTTTCTTTCTAGACTTGATGAGTTTGGAATATCCTGACACCAACCAGATCTGAATCTTAGGCAGATATGATGGTTGGAACATCTCCCAAGAACTATAATATTGGTCTCTTGATAACCGGTAAAGTGGATGTCGTGGCCAATACACCCAGCCGGAAGACCTATTATTGTAGCATCTTGATTGAGGAAGTTGGCCACCTCCCCATAAGGAATTCGTAGGATTTACTCCCTAGTTGTCCCTTATGGATTTTTGTGTTTCCGAAGTCCGACCTGTTACCTGATGTTCTAGATACCAAACCATGTCAATAAATGGGTTACGCTAGCACATCAAGGAGAACATTAGAAGCGGAGTGCTAAATGTCTCTCGGTCGACCATCCAGATTTCGTCCCCTTGGCCTCGCTAAGGTGAAATTTGAGAAAGTGTTATCTTCCTTTGCATCTGCATTCTCCACCAATATTCATCATGGTAGTATGTTGTGTTGCCAGGATCCTTAACATGGGTGTTGGTAAAACCTTGATGAATATGGAAGTGCTCAAGTTCTTGAGAGCACGCACAAGCACTATGTATTATCACTAGCACTAACTGGGATTGCTCCTAGTCTTTTCGGTTATGCTATAACCACTCCAACAGTGGAATCACTCTCTACTGTTGAGCCTCTCCCCAGTGACCAGAGTCATTCCCAGCATTTGCACCTTGTTCTAGCTTGCGTTGCCATTGTGCCATTCTACCTTGGGTCCCGTCTATTGCCGATGATAAGCAAAATCATCTATGGCATTGTTTTCAACAAGGTAATCCACATCATCTATTCTGGTCCGAGTATACCATTCTACCCAACCCCTCCAAATGATCGCTCGAGAATTGCCTTAGGCTGGTATAAAGAGTTTCAATGATCTCTCAATCAAAGGTAATTCTTTTTGCCACTTAAGGGAATATTTCTGCGAGTCACGTGCCTCAAGATGTCTCGTTATAGTATCATGGCAAATCCACCCTTCGGTACGTTGACAACCAGTCACCACCCTCTTAAGGCGGGATTGTTGTCTACCTAGTGAATCTTCGCCATCTGTTCCACTCCATCCCCCTGGATGTATGTTTCAGGTCTCAACTCGAGAAATGTTCAATGTCTCATTCCGCGAGTTGATCGTCGGTTGTTCGATCTTCGAGAAGATCGATCCTTCTCGAGTTTTCCCTTTCCTCTCGTTGTCCTGATAGTTGGAGTTCTCGGAGCATGACATCGAGCCAAAGATCGTGATCGAATCAATGATCTTATGAAGTGCAACTTGGATCTTGAAGATTGTGTTAGGTTGCGTTCCCCCATTCGCCTTACCCTACGCTTGAATCTCGGGACGAGATTCTTGTTTAGTGGGGGTGAGTTGTCACAGCCCTAGCTCAGACCTTGCCTGTCTTTGCATAAGCATCCATGCATCATGTTTAAATTTTATGAAACTTGAAATGGGGATTGCCTAAACCCTAGCATCAAAGGAATTCACTAGGTTCAACTAAAATATTTTCAGTGAATCCAAATGGCTTTCAAAAATGTTCATCATTTCTGGAAAATGCTAGAACCATAACCAGAGGTGTTGCACATTTTTCCATGACATATTTGGTCACTGAATTAAATCATATAGTATTTGCAATTGGGCATTTAAAATGCTATATATTATTTTAATTGCTCAATTAATTCTAAACTTAAGTGTGGACTGCTAGGAATAATCCTAACAGAGCCCACAACTATTTTCAGGATTTTTGGAAACGTTTTTGTATTTTTAATAAAGCCACAAACTTACAGAAAAATAGAAAAAGAAAAACAAAGCAAAGCAGAGGCTTACCTGGCACCCACCTGGCAAGCCCACCTGCCGGCCCAGCCTAGCCACCGCTCCAGCGAGCTTCTTGGCTTGGCCAGGCACGCAGCCAGGTGCTCGACGTCGGCACCAGCGTGCGCCACGTAGCTGCCCGCCGCCCTGCTTCCTCCCCTCGCCGTTCTGCCGCCCTGGGTCAGTCACCCAGTCCTTCCCCGAGCTCGCAGACACGCCCCTTCCTTCCCAGCTCCTCTCCCTTGCTCGCCCGCACCATGGCCGAAGCTGCCACGCCCGCGCCACCGTGATAACCACGCCCGCCGTCGAGTTGGTCGCCGGAGGAGGAAACCCGCACCTCTCCGTCGTCCGTGGCCCTGCCGGCGACGAGCCCCGGGTCAACTCCAGCGAGTTTGACCCGGTTTGGACCCTAGTTTGACCCCCCCCCCTGAGTCACTGACGAGTGGGCCCAGGCCCCAGCTAATCCTAGATTAGTTTTTAATTAAGTTAATTTACTCCACTGACAATTTTAGTTAGTAGTAGTTTAACACTAATTTATTTAGATTAGTTTGTTAGTCACTGACGTGTGGACCCCACACGTCAGGTTTGACCTGGACCGTGCCTGTTGACCGCTGACGTCACAGCGACGCAATGCTGACGCAGTAATTGTTTTCTGGATTTAAAATAATTCAGGAAATTCCAGAAAATGATCTAAACTTCTAAAACTCATAGAAATTCAACCATAACTCCAAATTAAATAATTTATATATGAAAAATGATTAGAAAAATCCAATCTATCCATCTGTATCATTTTCATGCATGTTAGAACAACTTATAGCTGCTGTTTAGCACAAGTCATATAAATGGCATTTAAACCTTCACATATGGAGTTTGATTTTGAATCTTGGATTCAAACCAACTCCATTTAACCTGCTGCTAGTTGCATTAGTTCAAACCACATCATATTGCCATGTCATGATCCTGCATCATATTGTGCATTGCATTGATTGTGTTTCCTTCTGTGTTGCCGATATTTGTTCCCTCTCATTAGATGTGATATCGACGACGAGATCGATGACACCAATGAAGAACTATATTATCTTCAGAAGTGCCAGGCAAGCAAAACCCCCTTGTTCATTCCGATACAATCCTACTCTCTCGCTCCTGCTCTCTTTTACTTCATTAGGACAACAACGATTCATCTCTTACTTGCTGCAGTAGCTGAACCCCTTTATCCTCTGCATGACCTGTCATTGCCCCAGTAAATAGATGAAACCCACTAGCATGAGTAGGAGTTGTTTGATCCCTGATGTGCCTACTCATTGATGCTTGTTTGTCATGCCTGCTACTGCTTAGAGTTGAGTCAGGTCTGATTCATCGGGGATGAATCAGAGGTGTGTGAACATGTCCTACTGTGTGTGAGCTCAGTGTGTGAACACGGTTTGGTAAAGGTAGCGGTGAGAGGCCATGTAGGAGTACATGGTGGGTTGTCTCATTGAAGCCGTCCTCAGGAACTGAGTTCTGTGTTTTTGATCCATGAAACAGTTACTACCACGCATTGGGCCCGAAACCAATGGACCCTCTCAGCTTCTTAATCACCCTTGTCCTCTGTCCAGGAGTTGCAAGTAGTTTCTGGTGTTTGTAGTATGCTGGAGGCCGTGGGCAGCGCTGACCGGAGGGGTGGGCTGTGATGTGGTAGGAACGTGGCCGGGTATACCGGGCGCCCGTTTGGTGTCACAGAACCCTGTACACATCATTCGGGGCCGTATGTGGAAACCTCGGCCGGACTCCCTGTAGATGGAACCTGAATAGGCGATAAACCTGGACTAGAGACTTCAGTCTTGCTAGTAGTTCCACATGGACTTTGACGTTTAGCTTGTTACCTCAGCAACGATCTTGTGCCCTCGGCAGAATCTGGTAGATAGTCAGGCTTTTCAGCCTTTTTCATTTGTAGATGTCTGTACTCAGACATGATAAGCTTCCGCATGTGCTTGATCTGTATGCTCTGAATGTTGGGTCATGAGACCCATGCTTGTAATATCGCGCTCCTCAGAGCCTATTGAATAAACTACTTGAGTCGTAGAGTCATGTTGTGATGCCATGTTGTATTTGCACATATCGAGCATATTGTGTGTATGTTATTGAAATGCTTGGTATGTGTGGGAGCTGACTATCTAGTTGTTTATCCTTAGTATCCTCTCTTACCGGGAAATGTCTCCTAGTGTTTCCACTTAGCCATGGTAGCTTGCTACTGCTCCGGAACACTTAGGCTGGCCGACATATGTCCTTCTTCGTTCCTGTGTCTGTCCCCTCGGGGAAATGTCACGCGATGAATACCGGAGTCCCGTTAGCCCGCTATAGCCCGGTTCACCGAAGTCCTGCTAGCCCAGTGCCACAGCCTGGATTCACTCGCTGATGACCGACATGTTCGATGCTGGGTCATGGATGCCTGTCCCTGTAAGTTTGTGCCACTTTGGGTATACGACTAGCCATGTCAGCCCGGGCTCCATATCATATTGATGTTAGCGACACTATCATATACGTGTGTCAAAAGGCGCAAACGGTCCCGGGCAAAGGTAAGGCGACACCCGTGGGAATACCGTGCGTGAGGCCGCAAAGTGATATGAGGTGTTACATGCTAGATCGATGTGGCATTGAGTCGGGGTCCTGACACAAGGCCTCCTCTAGAACGGCCTTGCCAAATAGGCTCGCGAGGAGGCGGAGAGATCTAGGCAAGGGGTACCTCGTGACATTCCCATGACGCAAGCCATGACGACCAAGGCCAGGCGGGCGCCAGCGCACGCAGTGTCCTCGTTTCCCCTTTGGTGATAAGGGGGCAAGCGCAGGCGCGGAGTACCGAGGCATCAGGAAAATGTTTCCATATCGGTGGAATAAGACCAAGGCCAGCAGGACGGCAGGACGGAGGTCATCGTGGAGCCCAAGATGGCGTCACCACCGGCGCATTTGGCAGGCGAAGACCACCTTTAGTCAGGATAGCTTGTACCAGTTGTACCCTTCCAATTTTCCGTTGTTGGATCCCTTTCCGCTCAATATTTCGAGAGAGGACCAGGGCCTCTATAAATAGGACTAGCCACCATAGAAGGTGGGGGATCATTCAGATCATCCTCATCCACACAAGTTCGCCAAGCACAAGAACAGCTCTCCTCAGGAGGTTGTTCTTCCCTTGTACTGTTCTTCATCAGCCCAAGAGGAATTCCACCACCACCACACAGGAGTAGGGTATTACACCACAATGGTGGCCCGAACCTGTATAAATCTTGCGTCTCTTGTGTTGTGAGTTCATCGAGCTAGCTTAGAGATCGCGGCGAGGCTGAAAGCGTGATTCAGTAGGGGGAAATCTTCGTGTGCACCCCAGTGTTCGAACCTCAAGGGTTTTGCCAGAACCCTAAATCCAACATTTGGTGCGCCAGGTAGGGGTGTGCCGAAATCTTCCTTCCATTGAACTGCGTCCCGTCGCTTCGTCCCATCCATGTCTGACGCCCGTCGAGCCAGCACTGAGCGTCGGGCCACTCTCGCCGTGCGCGTCGCCCAGACGGCTCCTGTCGGCGGACCTCCCCGTCGTTCTCCGTCGCCTGCCGCCAACACCGCCATCGGCCCGGCGGGGAACAAGCAGCAAGCATCCTCACTGCACCCCTCGGTGCAATGGGACGAGCGCGCCGCCACTTCGTCGCTGACCCCAGCTGGCTCGTCGTCCCACGCTCATCACACCCCCACAGACATGCAGGCCGCGCTGCTTATGGCACGCGAGCTCCTGCATTACCGCCCCGTCGACGACCTCTACGAAGAATGGCTCGCTCGCATCACCAAGCTCGTCAGTGCCGCAGGGGGCTCTCCCGTGTAGTCCCTCTTGTTGCCTCGCCCTCCTCCAAGTACGGGCGATGTGGCTCATGGAGCGCCTCCACCACCTCTGCCCCAAGACGGCGCCCTAGCGCCAAGGCGCATGGCCCCTGTGCGTGTCCCACCACGTCCGGCGCCCGCGCGACTAGAAGGAAGCTGTCAAGAAATCCCTCGGCCTCAAGAAGGCACCCCCGTGCTCCCTGCACCGGCGCGACAAGACCGCGTGCTGCCTATGGCGGCGGTGCGTGGGCACCGTCAAGAGCAAGCTCCACACCAGCAAAGGGCTCTGGTGACCACAGCACCTGCCGAGCTCATCGACTTCGACCTCGCCCACATCCACCTGCCGTACAATGCAATCCTCGGGTATCCAGCCCTAGCCAAGTTCATGGCAGTGACCCACCACGGCTAGAACGTCCTCAAGATGCCAGGAAGCGGCGGAAACATCACGGTCCCCTGCGAAGAGAGAGATGCGGTGTGCTCCCTTAAGCGTGCTTTCCAAGCCGCAACAATCGACGACCCAAACAACAGGGGCGAGAACCCTCCTAAGGCCATCCCCAAGAAGAAGAAGCAACCGCTTCGAACAGGGCCTCAGGAGGGCGGCACCTCGGGTGGTGGCGCGTCAGGATCAGCGCCCGTGCTTGGGGCGCCTCCTTCCACCGCATAGGAAGGCGCGCCCAGCGCCCTCCTCGGGAAGGGATCGGGGGATCTCTTCTGGAGGGCCTCAGACCTTGCCGACATCACGAGGGAGGCACTCGGGCACCACTTGAAGGCGTGCTTCGCGGCACGTTTCCCTCAGGAAGTCACAGGGTGTGGAAAGCCCAACGTTCGGGAGTTGATTGCCAAAACCACTCAGGAGCTTCAGGAAGTGAGGGCCATGCGCGGTGACCGCTGCTTGCCCGGCACGGCTCCCCATCCAAGTGAGGATGGTGCGCTGCGCATCTGCATCGCGTCCCAGGGCTCAACCGAGCCGCATCTTAGGAGCGCTTCTGGCCTTCGCGCTTGGGACGCTACGAGGGTCCACCGCACAGCTACGTTCGTATGCTTTTCGGCCTGCCGAACGCGGCTGCCACCTACTAGTGTCACCTGTGGAGCATTCTGGCAGCTCAGGAGGCCAGGCACCATGCGGTCCTAGTGGAGGTGGAGACGGTCCTCAAGGAACCACCTGGACCCCCCAGAGCCTCCTGAGTTTCAGGGCCCCGGTGGCTCATGAGGATCGGCCCCTTCACCGTGCATCTTCAGCTGCCCCAACACCCCCTCTACAACGGAACCAGGTGACATCTCCCCAGTTCATTTGAGCTGGGAGCGCCCTCGGGGCTGCATCATTCCCAGGCCACGTGGGTTCGTCCCAGCGGCATGTATCTCTTTTTTATGTCTTCAGCTTACCTTGCTGGGGGCGCCCCTCGAGCTGCATCTTCTCCAAGCCGCTTGGGTCTGACCCAGTGGCATGTATCCATTCTGCATTTACCTAAGCTGATTTGCCTTTCATGCCTATTCTACCTGTGATTATCACCTGCTCGATCACCACCTACCACGGGAGCCACTCGCGCTGGCACGATGCTTGCGCACGGGTCCGTCCCTGCAATGCCGACAAATCTGAGCGGTCGAGCTCTGGCCCGCGGCAGCCCCGCGCGCGTCACCTCACCAGGCCCTCAGTTCCCTCACCCTTTTCTCGGAGCAACGAATGGTCGGCCGACAATCATAATGGCAACCTGTGCCTTTCTTGTGCTGATTTGCAGGGACCTCCTGAGGACTACAGCGGGCGGCACCACGAGTTCCCTCTCTTTCCCATGCAATCCGCTTGCGCGCTAAAAGGGGGGCTCCTGAGCATCGTGACTCAGGAGCTCTTACTGGCTCTCCAGCCCTCACCCCCTGGCCTTGACCACGACATCGCGACCTGGCATACCAGCGGCGGCTGAGCTCGCTCGAAGGCCGGGACCTGAGGACATAGAGCATGAAGGAGAGTGCAGGCGAGAAGGGGGAGGCTCGCACAGGCCTAACCTAGCTGCGCCATGGCTTCCGACGCACAAGTCTGGCGCAATGCAAGGGAATGACTCCAGATTGCCGACATAAGTTTCACGCCTGGAACAGCTAATCGTTACAATGCAGAATTTCTCACTTGATGCAGCCCTGTGGCGGCAACGTTGCCTTCCTTTCTCACCTCTCGGCGGCTGGTTGCGCACCAAAGGGGACCTCCTGAGCATCGCGCCTCAGGGGCTCTTATTGGACCTCGGGCCGCTCACCTCCTGGCCTTGACCACAGCATCGCGACCTGGCATACCAGCGACGGCTGTAGCCTACCTGGAGACCAGGACCTGTCAGCATAGAGCACCAAGTCGTTGAAAGGTTAGAAAGGGGGAACCGAGCTGGGACAGGACAAACGCTCGCACGATTTCATAAAAAGGATAACATCAACAAAAGGCATCACAGACCCTTTACACGCCCCTGCAGGACATTTCTCGATTCCTTGCAGGGAACAAAAGAAAAGAACTCTGAGGAGCCCTAACTACACGCGCCTTCGTGGCCAATGCCATCATCGACAGTGGGCCACGAGACGCTAGCGCCAACCTCATCCAGATCAGGCGACGGCCCGATGCTGCCGCCTTACTCCGGGCACGGCGAGAGCTCGAGGGTGCGTAGCTGTCTTCGCTCGTCTTCGGAGTCTCGAAGAGTTCAGGAGAGTCGCTAGACTCCCGGGCATCACTGCTGCTGCTAGAGGAGCCGCTGGGGGAGCGAACGGCAGGGCCAGTCCCCGCCGCGTCGATCTCCTGACTGCCCCCTCCGGGGCAGCACTATAGGCGGCGACCTTCTGCGTCGAAGACCTTGAAGGATAACATGGAGGCGCCATCATATTCGAAGTGGATAACGAGGGCACCCCCTGTTCGGCAGACTTGGGCGACTTTGCCCCTGCCTCAGGTCATGAAGATCTTGCCCGAAGAAACGACTTCAACCTCCGCTCTGGTCGCCGGGGCGCCACAGTCGGCGTGCTGCAACCAAAGCTCGAGAGGCCCCCTCGGCGGCATCTCGGTGGAGAAGAACGAAGGGAGACGGATCCAGGTGCTTGGAGGCATCACTGCATGCAGCACGAGCTCGCAAGAGGAGTCCGCAGCGTGGACTCCATGAGCAACGGCGCACGCCACCATGGCGCACCGACCTTGGCTGCGGCGCGGTCGGTGTCGCTCGCCGCCCCTTTCTCCCGAGCCCTTAGCTGGGGCGCGCTGGGGGAGTGGGTACCCAAGAGGTGGCCGCTCGCAGCAAGGCCTCGTGGTCTCCCGCCTCACGACCTCACCACGGCAGTGGACCGGCCTCTTCTTCGGCGGGAGCAGATTGGGTCCGTCCCGGGGGGCCTTCCCCTTCTCTTCGGCCGAGAATCTATGGATCGGCGCCATGGGCGTCAAGGCTGGAGGTGGAGCAGGGAAGAAGAAGCAGGTGGAGCAAGAAGAGATGGGCGACAGGGGCTCTCGCCCCTCCTCATTTATAGCCCAAGGGAGGCCAACCATCGACCTCCATGATCGCCGGTAATAATAACCATTTCTGCATGCAGCAGGGACTCATCAAGTCAGGCAGTTGTCGAGGCAGCATGGGGAAGCGGAGACGCCCATGTCCAATCAGTCGCCACGCCTCGTGAGGCGGACGACATCGCGAGGGGCCAAGTCTCGCAAGGCGGACAACACAAGGCCTCCTCAGGAACGGCCTCGTCAGGAAGGCTTGCGAGGAGGCGGAGACATCAAGGCAAGGGGTCCTCGTGAGGTTCCCGTGACGCAAGCCATGAAGACCAAGGCCAGGAGGGCGCCAGCGCATGCAGTGTCCTCGTTTCCCCTTTGGTGCTAAGGGGGCAAGCGTGGGCGCCGAGTACCAAGGCATTAGGCAAAGGTTTCCATATCAGTGCAATAAGACCAAGGCCAGCAGGACGGCAGGACAGAGGTCATCATGGAGCCCAAGACGGCGTCACCACCAGCGCCTTTGGCAGGCGAAGACCACCTTTAGTCAGGATAGCTTGTAGTAGCTGTACCCTTTCAAATTGGCCGTTGTTGGATCCTTTCCCACTCAATATTTCGGTAGAGGACCAGGGCCTCTATAAATAGGACTAGCCACCATAGAAGGAGGGGGATCATTCAGATCATCCTCATCCACACAAGTTCACCAAGCACAATAACACCTCTCCTCAGGAGGTTGTTCTTCCCTTGTACTGTTCTTCATCAGCCCAAGAGGCAATCCACCACCACCACACAAGAGTAGGGTATTACACCACAACGGTGGCCCGAACCTGTATAAATCTTGTGTCTCTTGTGTTGTGAGTTCATCAAGCTAGCTTAGAGATCGTGGCAAGGCTGAGAGCTTGATTCGGTAGGGGGAAATTTCCGTGCACACCCCAGTGTTCGAACCTCAAGGGTTTTGCCGGAACCCTAAATCCGACACAAAGGGTCTCTACACCAATCTTGCTACCCTTCCAATGATGTGTGAGTAGTTTACCACAGACCTACGGGTCCATAACTAGTAGCTGGATGGCTTCTTCTCCCTCTTTGATCTTCAACACAATGTTCTCCTCGATGTTCTTGGAGATCTATTCGATGTAATCTTATTTTGTGGTGCATTTGTTGAGATCCGATGAATTGTGTTTTTATGACCAGATTATTTATGAATATTATTTGAGTATTCTCTGAATTCTTTTATGCATGATTAATATAGTTTTGTATTTTCTTTGATCTATCGATTTGGTTTAGCCAACTAGATTAGTTTTTCTTGCAATGGGAGAGGTGCTTTCTGATTGGTTCAATCTTGAAGTGTCCTCACCCAATGACAGTAGGGGTAGAGAGGCATGTATTTGTATTGTTGCTATTAAGGATAAAAAAGATGGGGTTTTTTCCCTATTGATTGGATCTATCCCTCTACATCATGTCATCTTGCTTAAGGTGTTACTCCGTTCTTGTTAACTTAATACACTAGATGCATGCTGGATAGCGGTCGATGTGTGGAGTAATAGTAGTAGATACAGCAGGAGTCGGTGTACTTGTCACAGACGTGATGCATATATTCATGATCATTGCCTTAGAAATCGTCATAACTTTACGCTTTTCTATCAATTGCTCAACAGTAATTTGTTCACCCACCGTATGTGTTCTTTCAAGGGAGAAGCCTCCACTACTAGGAAAAACCTTACCAGTAGCATGGTTTTTTTCATACCAGTAGCATGGGTGCTGGCGCTAATGCTATGGCACTACAGCTAAATATTAGCAGTAACGCATTTTCTACCCCAAGCTGCAGATATGCTAAGTACTAGTAGTGATTCTTTCTACACACACGCTACTACTATCGTATGTACTAGTAGCACCGCTTTCTCCACCCCACGCTAAATCTAATTAATTAGAAATTAAAAAAATAATATTCAAATGAAGTATTCATGGATGGAAATTCAGATGCACTTGCTTCACCAACAATGATTAGTAGTAGCATCAACATAGCCTCTAATTCAGCATAGGAGTTACAAGTAAGGGAAAATTACCACCGACACTACGAGCTAATAATCATCATAGCTAGTCACTACCACCAACATTGTCTAATCATCATAGCTACATAGTGTAGCACATCATCATCATCTTGAATTTCATTCTAGCTAGCTAATCACTCATACTGCTCTCTCTCAGGTAAAAGAGCATAGAACATGTGGAGCACTCCCGATTCATCATATTGAAGCATGCAGATGAACCTGTCTCCTAATTGTGGGCTACGCTTCTGATTGCTGCCCCCTAGTACTTCTCTGTGATCCTTCACGATTTTGTTTCAGTCTTTGACTATTAAGACTTGCTCGCTTCTAGAAATCCGGAATGCACTCATGTGCAATGTAGGAAGTCTTGGCCGTATGCTAACCATGGACATGCGACCTTTAGCTTCGACCCATTGAGGTACAACTATCATCGGGAGTCCCTGTTGAAGAACATCGTAGTAACATACTTAGCAATGAAGTTCAGCTTAAAAAATAATCTATGCAAAAGATGCACTGAGGACAAATAGTAAAAATCTTACCATCTTTCCTAAATAAATGTGATCATCGTTCATTACAAACACTATTGGTCGCACGTTTTGAGTACTAACATTTCTAAGTCCAGGAAAATAATTTTTCTTGACAGTATGAAGATCCTCAAGCCATGAAACATAATGACTTGTCTCCTCGCAGTTTAGTTCAGCCCCGGGACAATAGTAGGTCATGTCTACCAAGCGCCGGACATGTTTGCTTGAATGGAAATAAGCTATCAATAGAAATTAGTTGTCAACTATTTTTGAATAAACAATATCCAAGACATAAATATGGTTGAGAAACTTACGTAAAGGTAGAACTGGAGGCGTCTGCACATCGACCCAGATGTCGATATTATCTTCAATATCAACTTCCGGACGAATATCAAAGGTGATAAGCATATCAGGCTCAAATGCATAAGCCTTGCATAGTTCTCTCCATTGTTTGCATTCAAAATGGGTGTAGGTGTTTGTATTGTATAATTTTGCGAGAAAACTATAACCATCCTCGATCCTCAAGTTAACTCTTTTTACCTCCATAGTTTCCATAGTACTGAAACCAATCTTATCCAAGACATATGTTCTTGCATGGCAGGGGATACGCTAGTAGAATAGTAAAAAATTAAATTATAAGTAGAAGCAAAAGAAGCAGAAGTCATGCTTAATTACGAAAAAAGACTTGTCGTTGTGACTTATTGTATGCACTTCGAAGTTCTCATCCAGCTTGATGCTGAAGCGCCTACCACCAACTAGGTGAGGCCTGTCACACTAGCCACGCTCGTCTTCGCAGTATTCGCACATACCGAATTCCCTTTCGCTATCGTCGTCAGACATTTCCTATGTTCATATAGTTGAAACAGACGTGCATTCAATAAGCAAAACTAAATCATAAAACAAATTAGCATTCAAATTAGCATGCATTCAATAAGAAAACTAAATCATCTCTTGCATCTGTACATCGTCGAATATTATCACTAATACATCTCGAATTGTATCATACATATAACATCACTAATACAGCTAGAACCCTAGCGAAAAGCAGTTATCGGCGCGGGCAGTGGAAACCCAAAGAGAAGGAACCATCACAGGATCATAGCTCTAGTAAGATCCCTGAAGAACCATCCAGGTACTGTCGGACCTGCCATCCAATGCAACCATGTAGTGACGGACGTGCTCATCCTCCTCGCTGATACTGTGAGATACCACCTCTGCGGTGGACGAAGGCCTCCCCACCGTCACTGGCCCATACGACCGCCACCAAATATGGTCCGGGTCGACGATTGGCTGTCTCCTCACCAAGCTGCACGCCTCGAAAGGTAGCACCTCCTAGTACTAGCCAGGCGGAGCCCAGTCCCGGACATGGCCCCTATAAGCAAGCAAGCCTCCTCCACCGAGTTGACAACGAGGATGCGAGCCAGGCATCGTCAACATCGACAACAAATGCTTAATTATGAAAACAAAATTAATAAAAACTTAGCAAAATTCGGCATGACCTTTGCTAAAAACAGGTCATATCGAGTGCCTGAAATTTGCCATAACGTAAAAATATGGCAAAACATAGGCCACTCGGAAAAATATGACATGTCCAAAATGTGACATGTTCAAATTATGACATGTCCACTGCAAATTTGCATATAACAGGAAAAATTGCTTTAACTAAAAAAATGACAACAATTGCTTTAACTAAAAAAATACCTAGAATTTGTTAACTACACCTAAAACAACTAAAACACCTAGAATTATGTTAAATACACCTAAAACACCGAAATTCTATTAACTACACCTAATTAAAAACCTAGATAAATTTCTGTCCTAAATTAAAAACATAGATAAATTTCTGTCCTAATTTTAAAGGGACAATTCCATTCTTGCCCCTAGTTGGTTCCCACCCTCGGGTTTTGCCCTTACTTTTTGGGCATGCTCAGTTTTGCCCTTAGTTTTTCCCCTCCGTCAGCTCGAACGCCCTTCTGTCACAGCTCCGCTTGGTCAGCACCGTTTGACCGTGATGGCTCGACGTTTTGGACACATTTGCCCCTGGGTTTGATACCCCCCACCTGTTTAGTCGTCTTCTAGCTCCCGCTTCACAAGAAAACAGAGAAGCGGCTGGGAAGAGAGGTGTGACATCGTGGTGTGGGGAGAGGTGGGAAGGACCATGTCGACGTCGGCCATCTCGTCGAAGAACTCGCCGCCGGCAGCCGAACAGGTTTGATAGCTCATCTGGTCCCCTGCTTTTCTAGGGTTTGCTAGATTTGGGGGTTAATTTCTGGATCATGGCCTGATTTAGGTGGATGGGGTAGGCATTGTTCAGCACAGCTCTGAGTTCTACTTGGCAGACTCGACATACTGTGGCTTGGAGCCACGCTCGAAGCATCGTTGCCCGAGGCACCAGCTAATCCCGGCTCGTCGTGTCGCCTCGGGAGGCGCAAGCACTGGACGTCATTTTTTGGGTTGCCCTCTGGATGTATGATTTCATTTGCACTGCATTTTCGTTTCCATTTTCTTATTTAACTTTCAAGGAGAATTTTAATCAAATTTATTGATTCAGTTGCCAGATGAATGTGAATGGGCAGTTTGGGTTGACCCACCACCTCCAGAACGTGTTGGTCTTGCCTTTGAAGAACTGCACGAAGTGATCGAACATAGCTGGATCAGAAGTCACCACCTGGAGAAGAGATCAATTGATCTTGCGAAGAAGAATCGTGCATTGAACAAGGAGTTGAAGAAAATGAAAGAAATTATGTGCATAGGGACAATGTTGTTTGCTAGCATTTTCATTTGTTTTCTAGCAATCTCAATGGTTGTCTGTGCACGGAATGCACATTAGTTTATGATCTATGTAGCTCAAATGCACTTGTTATGTTATGAAGCTGTAATGAACATATGAAGTTGTATGAACCTAGCAGTTGTTATGTTATGTTATGAAGCTTTATGGACGCAACAATTTGCCAAATGCATGTATTGTGAAAAGAAAGATCAAACATGAATCTTGCTGGAACGTAAGTAGCATTTGATATTCTTCAACAACCAAAAGAACATAATTCACAACCTCAGCTTTGAATGTGTACAAAAGCTGGAAACTATCCTCATATTTACCATACAAGTTGTCAATTGCCATTTGTTTACCATAAAACACTCTCATGTATGGCAATTCTATACCATATTTTTTCTTCAAATTAGTTACCAACTCACTAGGACCAATGTTGGAGTTTTCTCTGACCCAATTTTGCACAGCATGAGCTATCCACCTCCTCTTGGCTGCTCTGAGCCTCTCAGTTCTGTTCACACTTGGGCAGTGGTGCTCATAGGGATTTACTTTAATCTGTAAATTGAAACAAAGCAAAACAGTAAGGCAAACTGTGTGGCTGAATGAAACTGAATATGCAAACTAAATATGCAAGATACTGCCAATGAGATTAGTTAGTTAGTACTGTTACTACCTGAAACAAAGTACTGTTTCTCATTAAAGAGGCATGTAGCCTCCATCTACACCTTGAAAATGCACAGTAAGCAGTGAACCTTAATGGATCACTCTTCTCTATTTTGAACTCTACTTCATGCTGAATTGAGAATGTGGCAACTGCATTCCTGCAGTCAACAGCAGAAGGAAAAACAACTCCTTCAGCTAAACTAGGATTTTCCCTATCATACATCATCTCAGGCCTGTCCTCAACATCATTCTCAAAATGTCCCATGTCAATGTTCTCTTGTTCCTCCTCTGAATCTGTATCTGAAAACTCAGCAGGAATAAAATCCTCATCTATCTCTTCATTTGTCTTCTGCACAAGATCTGGAAACATCCTCTTATCCTCCTCATCTGAGCCTAGCACATCATCAGGCTCAGCCTCCTCAATCATAGGCTCTAAAGGAGTTTTAGTGTCTTTGCAGCCAGGTTGCCTTGGTACATTTGCCGTAGGAGTTGTAGGTGGATTGCAAGTACTACTAGGGGGTGCTGACCTGCTCCTAGAAGTACTTCCTGCAACATATGTTTTAGATGTTGCTTTAGAGGCAGGGGGCTTTGCTGGTGTAGTTGCTGCTTCTGCTCTACATCTCTGAATTACAGTAGTTTCAACATTTGCAGTTTTCGAATCAGCATATGTAGCAAACATTACACCTAACTCATCATCACACTGTAGAGGATTCCAAGTAGCTTTCTCTACATTCCAGAATCTGAACTCAGCTGCATCATGCATACCCCAAGGATATTTCCTATAGATTGCAGACCTAAAATCATTGAAAGAACTAGTGCAGTCCACCACTAGAGGGAAACTGAAGCTTGCATCCTGTCCCTTAGTACCACCCTTGCTAAAAGAGTGGTCTCCATTCTAATTGTCAGAAAGAACGCACGCGATGGATCCATCCTACGATTGTAAACACAACCGAAGTCATGGAATGCACCTTTCTAATCATGGAAACAGATGAGTAAGTACTGGATCTGGAAACTTACCCTACCGGGATCTCCTGCCTTGAATCTGTCGTGCAGTCACTCCTCATGGCATCGTCACCGCCACCACCACCGCTGTGCGAAGAGCGTGTCTCCACCATCACCACCGCGTGATGTAGATCCGGCGATGTGGACTTCACGACATCGAGGCCATGGTTTCTGTGGGAGCCCGCGTCGCCGCCGAGTGCTAGGGTTTGGGTCGCCTTTGTCGTCGCCGATCTAGGGTTCGGGGCTGGGATAAGACAGAGGGAGGGGAAATGGCAACTACACTGTCTAATCTATGTGGACCCACTTGTAAGGAAGGCCCAGGGGCAACCAGTGTCCAAAACGTCGAGCCATCACGGTCAAACGGCGCTGACCAAGCGGAGCTGTGACAGAAGGGCATTCGAGCTGATGGAGGGGAAAAACTAAGGGCAAAACTGAGCATGCCCGAAAAGTAAGGGCAAAACCCGGGGGTGTGAACCAACTAGGGGCAAAGATGCAATTATCCCAATTTTAAAACCTAGCTAATTTAAAAACCTAGGGTTCATACAAATTAACTAGGGTTCATACTACCTAATCTGTCCTAGCTAGGGTTCGATCATAACCTACATTATTCTAAGAACATGCATTTTTTCAACTATATAGGATTCAAAATAACTACTCTCTAATAATTATAACTAGGGAGGGAGGGAGGAGGAGGAGGAAGGAGGGAGGAGTACCTCTCGGTGGAAGAGGGCCGGCGGGGGGGGGGGGGATGGCATGCGGGGGAGGAGGGCCGGCGTGGGGGAGGGCGAGCGGTGGGGAGGAGGGCCCGCGCGGGGGAGGGCGGCCGGTGTAGGACACGGGGGCGGCGGGCGGAGCGGGGGATTGAGGGACGCGTGAGTGTGAGCGTGTGAGTGTGAGAGCGAGTGAGAGAGGGGCGCGCGCGGGCCGGAGGGAGGAAGCAGAGGTGGGCTTAGCACTAGCATGGGGGAGGAAGTCCAGCACTCTAGCTAAAGCTGCAACAGGGGGCCGAGTGTGTGGCCCATTAACAACAACGCTGTCCTGGAAAACACGCGCTACTGCTAACATGCGCTTGCAGCGCTGGTTTTGGCCAGCGCTACTGCTAAGTAGCAGTAGCGTGGGGTATATAACCAACGCTATTGCTAAATGTCTACCTATAAGCATTTTCCTAGTAGTGCTCTACTGAAAACTATGGCCCCGGGGTCTATTTCTCGTCATATATTTTCAGATCTATAAAACCAAAAACTCAAAAATACCTTGCTGTAATTTATTTATATTTACTTTATGTTGCCTTTTACTTATCATTTATATCTATCTCTATTAGATCTCACTCTTGCTAGTGACCATGAAGGGATTGACAACCCCTTTTTCGCGTTGTGTGCAAATGTTGTTAGTTTGTGTAGGTGCATCTATAGGGGACTTGCTTGTACCTCCTACTATATTACCTTGGTTCTCTAACTAAGGGAAATACTTATTTCTACTTTGCTGCATCACCCTTTCTTCTTCAAGGGAAAAATCAACACAAGCTCAAGAAGTAGCATCCACCACGTCTACACAAGCCAGTTTCATGAAGGTCCCATGGGAAAAAGAGAACCCTAGCCACCACCACATCATCCAGAATGGCAGACGAGAGGATCTGAGGAAATATCAAAGATCCTCTTAGTTTTGGTGCTCTGATCATCATCATCATCATCATCATCATCCTCATCATCATCATCATCATCATCATCATCATCATCATCATCACCCCTTTCACTATTGTAAGAGGAAATCCAATTTGGGATAAAAATTGTAACTTTACTCAATCTCACTTGAGATCAAGACTATTTGAATTACCCATTTCATCTTATTGTGGATTTTCCCGGTATTATCCATATGGTTTTCATGGGTTTTTGCTCTGTTGTGATTGATTTCCCTCTTATGATGTGTGAGTAATCCCCCCTAGGCGTGGGAGATGTATGTAAGTGGTAGGACTAATATATGTGTATTCTATATGTCGTCATTTGCATTCGTAGTATTGATCTATCTAGTATTTTGTTATATTGTGGTGAACTCCATGCATGTTGTCCATTTAGGGGCCTAGTCAACATGATCTCATGACCTACATAGTAACACGTATTGTCTAGGAAATCTGTGACCTCTAATGTGGTAAGTGGATTTATCAATGAGGACCTAAGACAATATGAGATGACAATGATCCATGAAACTTAATGCTTGGTGTAGCAGGACCATTCTGTGGAAACCACCACTCTGTGGCAACGATGAAGCAGGACCATAAAATGAAATGTAATCCCATGTGGAGGAGTTTCATAAATTTATGGTGAACCGCCTACAAAAAACATATATTAAATGCTATTAAGTACAATACATGGTAACTCGTATTACGGTCGCACTAGCACACTTTATACATTCTTACCATGAACTGAAATCTCTCCATGCCTAATCTCTTCGTTTCAGGAAACACAACCTATAGCCCTACTCATGTTATTTGCTTCTAATGGTTCTTATAGTTGTTTCCTCCAATTCCCTTTATATTTGTCAAACTGCTTTATTCGTGATCTAAGACATTAACAATATTTGCAGAAGCCCAAGTAGTTAGTTCATACAAGAACTATGACACCTGGTGTGACCGAAACACCTCTATAAATACTCTCCTCCACTCTTCGCTATGATGATTACTCATTGGGATACTTATGCGAAAGTGCTACACTACCCTGTTTAGCTTGCAGGCATCACTTGAAGACTATTATAATAGTACTAATGCAATCAAAAAATTTATTTTCCTAAGACACCAAAAAGTGATTCGATTCTTACTTCGCTTCATGAAGCAATTCTCAAAACCAATGAAATTAGGATGCAGAACCAGCAAAAGTTTCTAGTGAATGATACATCACCAACGTATCTACTTTTCCAAACACTTTTGTCCTTGTGTTGGACTCTAATTTGCATGATCTGAATGGAACTAACCCGGACTAACACTGTTTTTAGCAGAATTTCCAGGGTGTTATTTTTGTGCAGAAATAAAAGTTCTCGGAATGACCTGAAACTTCATGGAGTCACGTTTTGGAATTAATAAAAAATATTGGCGAAAGAATCAACGGTGGGGGACCCACACCCTGTCCACGAGGGCGCAGGGCGCGCCCACCCCCCTGAGGCGCGCCCCCTGCCTCGTGGGTCCCCTGGATCTCCATCGACCTCAACTCCATCTCTATATATTCATGTTCGGGGAGAAAAAAATCAGAGAGAAGGATTCATCGTGTTTTACGATACGGAGCCGCAACCAAGCCCTAATCTTCCTAGGGAGGGCTGATCTGGAGACTGTTCAGGGCTTCGGAGAGGGGAATCCATCGCCATCGTCATCATCAACCATCCTCAATCACCAATTTCATTATGCTCACTGCCGTGCGTGAGTAATCCCATCGTAGGCTTGCTGGACGGTGATGGGTTGGATGAGATTTACCATGTAATCGAGTTAGTTTTGTTAGGGTTTGATCACTAGTATCCATTATGTTCTAAGATTGATGTTGCTATGACTTTCCCATGGTTAATGCTTGTCACTAGGGCCCAAGTGCCATGATTTCAGATCTAAACCTATTATGTTTTCATGAATATATGTGAGTTCTTGATCCTATCTTGCAAGTCAATAATCACCTACTACGTGTTATGATCGGGCAAACCCTGGAGTGACTATAGTCGGGACACTTCCCGGTGATGACCGTAGTTTGAGGAGTTCATATATTCACTAAGTGCTAATGCTTTAGTCTGGTACTCTATTAAAAGGAGGCCTTAATATCCCTTAGTTTCCGATAGGACCCCGCTGCCACTGGAGGGTAGGACAAAAGATGTCATGCAAGTTCTTTTCCATAAGCAGGTATGACTATATTCGGAATACATGCCTACATTATATTGATGAACTGGAGCTAGTTCCGTGTCACCCTATGTTATAACTCTTGCATGATGAATTGCATCTGACATAATTATCCATCATTGATCCATTACCTACGAGCTTTGCACATATTGATCTTTGCTTAGTTACTTCTCCGTTGCCACTATTATGATTGCTACAAAACTGCTACTATTACTTTTGCCACTGTTACCGTTACTTCTATACTAGTTTGCTACTAAATACTTTGTTGCAAATATTAAGTCTTTCAGGTGTGGTTGAATTGACAACTCGGCTGCTAATACTTGAGAATATTCTTTGGCTCCCCTTGCGTCGAATCAATAAATTTGGGTTGAATACTCTACCCTCGAAAACTATTGCGAGCCCCTATACTTGTGGGTTATCAAGATCTTTTTCCGGCGTCATTGCTGGGGAGCATAGCTCTATTCTTTGAGTCACTTGAGATTTATATATGTTGATCACTATGAGGAATTTGAAAGATGAAAGAACAAAGATTTTTCCCTCAACTACGAGGGGAGGTAAGGAACTGCCATCTAGCTCTGCACTTGATTCACCTTTTGTTGTGTGTAAACTTCAACACCTACACCTACTATTGATTCTGATATGTCGCAGGTTATTGACGATGCCACTTCTGCTGTGCATGATGCTTATGATGATACTACTTCTCTGCTAGATAATACTATTCCACTAGGAGAATTTCTTGATGAACAACTTGCTAGGGTTAGAGAGAATGAAATTACGGAAACCAATGATACTAATGAAAGTGATGATGAAGATTCTCCCCCTAGATATGAATTTCCCGTTGTGCCTGAGGGTTATGTTATGAATGAAGAAACTAGTAGAGACCTTTTTTCTTGCAATGATAGATATGGTCTTAAGAAACTGTTAGCTAAACTGAAAGAAAAGTCTCTTAATGCTAGAGTGAAATATGACCCTGCTTTTGCTACTTCACCTATCTTTGTCACTGATAAGGATTATGATTTCTTTGTCGATCCTGAGTTAAATACTTTGGTTGAATCTGATCCTTTTTATGGCTATGAATCTGAAACTATTGTGGCACATCTTACTAAATTGAATGATATAGCCACCCTATTTACTCAGGCGGAAAAAGTTCGCTATTATTATAGCCTTAAATTGTTTCCTTTCTCATTAAAGTGTGATACTAAGATATGGTTTAATTCTCTTGCTCCTGGTTGTGTGCGTAGTCCCGAGGATATGATTTATTACTTCTCTGAAAAATATTTCCCCACTCATAAGAAACAAGCTGCCTTAAGGGAAATATTTAATTTTGTGCAAATTTAAGAAGAGAGTCTCACACATGCTTGGGGGAGGCTTCTCCGATTACTTAACGCTTTGCCTGATCATCCTCTTAAGAAAAATGAAATACTTGATATCTTTTATAATGGACTAACCGATGCTTCCAGAGACCACCTGGATAGTTGTGTTGGTTGTGTTTACAGGGAAAGAACTATTGAGCAAGTTGAATTGCTATTGAATAATATATTGAGTAATGATAACGATTGGACACTTCCTGAACCAACTCCTAAGCCAACTCCAAAGAAAAGGGGTATTCTGTTTCAAAGTCCTGAAGATATGCAAGAGGCAAAGAAATCTATGAAAGAAAAAGGTATTAAAGCTGAAGATGTTAAGAATTTACCTCCTATTGAAGAAATGCATGGTCTTGATAATCCGACACAGGTAGTAAAGGTAAATTCTTTCTATAGATTTGATAAGTGTGAAATCCCATCTACTAAGTTTGCTAGTCAATGCTTGGATGAGTTTGATAATTTTATGGTTAAACAAGATGACTTCAATGCTTATGTTGGTATACAATTGAAACGCAATGCTTATATCATTGAACACTTGAGTGATTATATGTCTAGAGTTAAAGGTGACCTTAAGCTTATTAGTAAACATGCATCCATGGTTACCACTCAAGTAGAACAAGTGTTGAAGGAACAAGATGATTTGCACAGTGAATGAAATAGTAAGAACAATGACAATGACGTTAGAGTTATGACTAGAGGTGGTAAAATGACCCAGGAACCTTTGTATCCCGAGGCCATCCTAAGAGAGTTGAGCAGGATTCTCAAAAAATTAATGTTGATGCATCTAGTCCTCCTAAGAAAAAGGAAAAGAAAAATGATGGGACTTTGCATGCTTCTAGTGAACCTGTTGTTGACACACCTGAGAATCCCAATGATATTTCTATTTCTGATGCTGAAACACAATCTGGAATGGACATGAACCTAGTGATAATGTTAATGATGATGTTCATGTTGATGCTCAACCTAGTAATAACATTGATGTAGAGATTGAACCTGCTGTTGATCTTGATAACCCATAGTCAAAGAATCAACGTTATGATAAGAGAGACTTTGTTGCTAGGAAGCATGTTAAAGAAAGAGAACCATGGGTTTAGAAACCCATGCCTTTTCCTCCTAAGCTGTCGGGGAAACTGATCCACGAACACCTATGGGACCGGCGGACCGAGCCCCTTTCGGTTCGGCGGGGGGCGGAGGTCGCGCGAAGAGCGGATCGAGGTGAAGCACACGAGTAGTTTACCCAGCTTCGGAGCTCTCTGGAGAGATAATACCCCTACTGGTGCTTGTATGATTGTATTGTGTTCTTTGGCTTCGAAATGAGCCGAACCGAACCTCCTCTACGTTGCGCATGGGCCTCCTTTTATATGCTCAAGGGGTCACCGACAGGTGGCAACGCAGAGAAGGGTAAAAGCGTAAAAAGAGAGGTGGTTGGTACAACTACCTGTACAGTGTATCCTACCTAACCCTGACGGCAGGGGACAAGGGCATTAAATGCCCGTCTGTGTCGCCCAAACAGTGCAGAAAAGGACTGCCAGGGGAGCCACCGCTCGCCACGATGGCGATCTTGTCAGCATCGCATGCCACCGCGCACCCCTGGCTGCACAGCCTCCCGTCACGTGTGCCTGGAAAGGCCCCCAGGGCGACACGTTGGTGGATGCGCTAGAGAGTGGGCACAGAGTGGCCGCCTGCCGCGGCAAGCGCCTTGCCGCGGCCGTTGTCTTATCGGGCCCGGAAGCTTGTCGCTCACCGGGCCTTGCCGGGACGCGCGGCGCGTCGCGGCAAGTTCCTTGAAATGCCTTGGTTGGCCTTCCCGGCAAGCTCCTCTTGCCGGGGCCTTGTCTCCTTGGCTTGAATACTTTGTTCTTGAATGGCTCCAGAGGAGCCACGGAGGACCTTGGCGGTCACCCGGCAAGCCTTGCCGCGGGGCGCTGCGACTGCCCGTGCACAAGTTCGGGATACTAGGGTACCCCTATTCTAGTACACCGACAGGAGCCCCCGGGCCTGGGCCACACACGGTGCCGAGCGCTGTTGGGCCAGGCCCAAAACAGGGCACGGGCACACGCGGCCTGGATTACGCCGTAACTTACTCCGTATCCACCGCGCCCTCCCCAACGGCACGCGTCGAATGCGGCGTCGTGGGAGAGATCGTGGGTGGTTTCTTTATGCGGAAGGGCGAAACGTCCGCCCCCTCCCTCCTTATAAGCAGGGGAAACAGGGGCAACTTGCCCACTCTGTCGGTTGCTACTCCAGTCTCGGAAATCTCCGCCGCTCCCCTCCTTCTTCTCAAAGCCGAAAGAGAGCAGTGCTCCGCCCCCCATTGCCACTAGCATCACCAACACCGTCGATCTCCCCCACCATCTCCGCCATGGCTCCAAAAGCCGACAAGGGGAAGGGTGTGAAGTCGGCCGAGGGGCAGCGGCTCGCGGCGCTGCGGAAAGAGCGGGCCCTCTTCCCCCCTCAGCTTGACGCAAAGGAGCTGAGGGAGTACTACTACCTCTTCTGGTCGACGGAGATGCGGGCGCATCCGCGCACAAGGGTACTCCCGGCCGCAGCTTCGGAACTGGCTCCAAGCGGGTACCCCTTTTTCGCGCTGTTCTTCTATTGCGGGCTCTGCCCGCCCTTCTCGGAATTCTTCTGCGACATAATGAACACCTACGGGCTCCGCCTCCTTGACTTAACCCCCAACGCCGTTCTGACCATGGCGGTTTTCGCACATCTCTGCGAAAACTTTGTCGGAGTCCACCCCAATGTAGCCCTTTTCCTCCACTTCTTCATGCCTCGGGTCGAGAGAGGAGAGCCGCTTGCCAGAGGGATCGCCTGGATCTCGAGAGTTGGCAAGAAGGAGGCGTATCTGGAGGGTGAGCTCCGCAGCAAGTGGGAGGAGTGGAGAGCGGAGTGGTGCTGGATCGTCGAGGAGAACCCGCAGCCGTTCACTGCCCTGCGCCAAGCCCCAATAGTGCGTGGTCATGATTGGAGCAACGTGGCCCCAGAAGACGAGAGGCTGAAGATCGCCATCACCAGGATCCTTCGTCTCAGGCTTGCCGGGCTCACTGTAGGCGCTATCGGCGCAGATTTCCTTCGCCGCCGCATTGCCCCCCTGCAGGAGAGGGGGAGACCTGCCTGGGAGTTCAAGAACTCGGCGGATATCATGAGGCTGCGCCCGGGCCTCAACTTCAACTTCACCGTCCTGGAGCTGGATGCGATGCTCCTGGAGTTGTTCAAACGAGATCCCCAACATCCATTCACGCTGCCGAGGAGCGTCTTCCGTTGTGCAACAATTCGTCGCTTGACCAGATCCGCGCGATGATGCCGTTGTGCGATTCGCACGGAATCGCCCCAACTTGGCAAGAACCTGCGGATGATGTCATACAAGCGTTCTTCGACGACTTGGTAGAAGTGCCGGTCCGCGCCGACGAACAGAAGAGCCTCACCCGCGACACTACCGACGCGGAGCTGCAGCGCATCACCACTAGGGCGGAAGAGGCTGCGGCAACAGCTGCCGCGGGCGCGTTCGGGTTCACCGTGGAGGAGGCAGAGGCGGCAGAGGCGGCAAGTCTTTCCGAGCGCGAGGAGTTTGCCGGCGAGGAAGAGCCTGCCGCGCCTGAAGCTGAGCCGAGCGAGCCCGGCGAGGGAGACCTTGTCGTGCCCGAATCTTCAGATACCGTGCCACAAGTGGAGCCCCCAGCTGCACCAAGAAGGCGTCTCCACAGGGCCGGGGACGTAGCGGGGCGACAAGCGAGCCAACAGCCGCCGAGCCGTGCGACACGCTCTACCGCGGCAAGTACTGTTGCCACGGGAGCGCCTCACGCTGCTGCGGCAACTGGAGCGAGATCTTCCCGGTCCACCGCTACCGCCCCTGCCAAGCGGGCAAGGGAAACTACTTCTCCGCCTCGCCGCACCGGAGGGGAGCCGGACTTCGACCTCTCCGCGCTCAGCTCCGACGAGGAAGAGGAAGAGTAAGTTTCTTTTGTGCTGTTGTAGTTCTTCAATTCTTGCTATTTTTGTATTGTATCTGACTTGCTTCAATCTGAACCTATTCCTTTTTAGGACGCTGGCCCAGAGAGCGGCGAAGAGAGCCAAGGCCCCGGTGATTGTCATCGAGGATGATCCCACCGTGTCAACAGGGGGTGTGTGTGTGACCACCTTGACGGACCCAGCAACTACTCCCCAAAGCAGCCCCCAGCGCAGCCCCCAGCGTAAGTTAATAACTTACTTCCTATTGTCAGGCGCTCATGAGTGCTTTTTCCTTTGCTGATATCTTGACTGTTGGATTTGCGTAGGAGCAGAGCATCCTCACTAGGAGGGCCCGGAAGCCTCTCCCGAAGCGCCATCTGCTTCAACTATGCCGCCAAGGGAGGATCCCCCGGCAAGGGAGCGTTCTCCGGCAAGGGAGAATTCTTCGGCAAGGGGCAGTTCTCCGGCAAGGGACAGCACCAACGACCCCGCGGTGGTTGAGACCGCAACTGCAGATCTTGGTACAGGTAATCCACTTGTTTAAAAACTTCCCTTGGGTTCTTCTTCTTCTGATTTTCTCTTTGAGTGTTTTCTTGACTCTCCTCCTTCTTCCGTGCGTCAGATCCACCTACCGCGGAGCCAATGGAAACCGAGGCTGCCGGCGAGGAGAACGTGCGCAGAGATGCCGACGACGCCGCTGCCACCGAAGGAGAAGCCGGTGCTGACAAGCCCGCCGGGGAAGAGGCCGCCAAGGCTGTCGCCGCAGAAGCTGGCGAGGGATCTGGCGATCGCACCGACGGCCCCGAGGCCGCAGGAGCGCCTGGCGCTACACCGACCGCTGATCCCTCCGCCGCTGCCGCAGAGCCAGGCTCCGAAGAGCCGCAGCCCGGTGCCTACTTGAAGGCCGGCAATGGAATCTTCATCAAGCTTCCCTGGGCGTCAAGCTCCAGGGCGCCGGTCGAGGGAGAAATCCTGGACAGAGAGGTGCTTCCCTCCGCCGGGCTGACGCTGGTTGACGCGCCAGGCAGCAGCGACGAGTCTGAAGAGGAGCGACTGCTGTGGAGGCTGACGTCGCTCTACCGCGCCCGACAAGCCAAGTTAGCCTCCCGGGAAGCGCTTGTCGCGAGGGCGGGAGTTGACATTGAGAAGCGTGTGGAGGAGCTCCGGGGCCTCAGGCAGGAGGCTCTCCGGAGCCTAGCAGAAGAGCGAGAGCAAGTCGCCGAGGAGAGGAAAGCCTTCCTCCTCGCGAAGGCGGAGGTTGAAGAGCAGCAGCGGCTTCCTGCCGAGAGGCTATCTGCACGGGAGGGAGAGTTGGCGCAGCGCAAGGTTAACCTTGATAGCCACGAGGAGGAGCTTGCCGAGCGCGAGCAAGCAATTGGCGGTGCTCTCAAGGAAGCAAGGGATGCTGCCACAGCTGCTGAGGCCGCCAAGAAAGAGCTGGAGGCGAAGGTGGCGCAGCTGGAGGCGAACATCAAGAAGAGCGGCGAGGAGCATGCCGCGCTCAAGCGTGAGCGCGAGAAGGATGCTGCCGCCCATGGTGAGCTACAGGGTCTTCTCGCTGAGAGGAGCAAGGAGCTCAGCGCCGCCAAGGACTCCAACGCGGATCTCGAGTTGAAGCTGGCTACGCTGACTCAAACGCTGGACGGCGCCAAGGAGCGAGAGAGGACTTTGTCGGAGAAGATCAAGGCCGACGAGGAGCTGCTGTCGAGCATTTCCATCACCCAGAACGCATTCAGGGAGACTGTGGAGCACTGGACCGAGGGTCTGGTGAACATCGCCGCAGTCATCGACGGGGAGCTGGCGCAGCTGGGGATGGAAGACCTCGGGTACTCTTTCGATGAGCGCCTCCAGCCCAGCGCCAAGCTCAGCTTATTCTTCAAAGGCATGGCGACGGCCCTCCAGCGACTCCGGGAGAAGATCCCAAAGCAGCTGGCCGACGAGTCACGCAAGATCTGTGCAGGAGCTCTCTAGAAGGTACTGATGAAGGTGGCCTTCCGCAATCCAGGCCTCAACCTCACCAACGTCCTCAAATCCTTGCCGCCGGATGCCGATCTGGAAGCGCTCAAGGACCTTGTCGCACCCATAGTGGACAAGGTGAGCGAGATCAAGAGGGTTGAGGGCGATCGCGTAGATTAGGCCGCCCGTTTCTTCTTTTTCCTTGTCGCTGCTAATCATGTTATGAGAATAATCTGTTAGAGCTGCGACAAGCTATCTTGTAATATAACTCTATTTCTGGTATCGACTGCTACATTATTTCCTTTACTAGATTCCTCCCTTTGTATGTTTTTACCCTACGCTTTTAGGGAACTTGTCGGCGCAGGCACCCGAGCCGCGAGCGCTGAGTGCGGGACGTCAGCAGCCTGCTGGCGGTGCCGCTTCCGACAAGAAACCTTGTCGTGACTAGTTGCAGCACACTTAAGTTGTTGAGCGGACTCGAAACAAAGTAAGGGCGCAACTAGCTACGAGTTGGTTCCTCCGCGCACAGGTTTTCCATACAAAGCACGGTCGTTCGAGGAAGATAACTTAAAAATTAAAACTAATTGCTCAAACTTTGGCAACTTAGCTTTTCTGTCGTTTGCTTCCCGGCAAGGCGAAACTTCCTTAAACGACGCCTGGTCCATACCATTATGTTCTCCTTTCCCCCCGGCAAACTTGTGTGCGAGGGAACCTTCCTTTCCCTTGTTGAGAAAAAGAAAGAAGAGAAAATAAAGATATGGAGCCTTTCGGCTCGTTATTGCTTACCGGGGGTAGATGCTGCACAAAGTGTCAGATAACGCATGCAGGAAAGAATATAATGCATGAAATTGACAAGATGTGCGGAGCACATGAGCTTTACTTATGCACGGGATCTGTGCCCGGCTTTGTACAAAGGATTACATGCAACATCGGCAAGACTTGTACAAAAGGTGGTTGCCGGAACGGGTTCCGGCAACCGCGCCCTACGGGTAAAACTTACGAAGATGCTCAATGTTCCAGGAGTTGCTCACCGGAGTGCCATCTTCGGTCTCAAGGCGGACAGCACCAGGCCTAGTGACTTGTTTCACCCGGTAAGGGCCTTCCCACTTTGGCGTCAACTTGTTGGAATTCTTGGCGGACTGAACGCGCCGAAGAACAAGGTCGCCTTCCTCGAAGCTTCTGGCATTAACTTTGCGGCTATGGTAGCGGCGCAAAGCTTGCTGGTATCGAGCAGCTCATACAGTAGCCTAAAGACGATCCTCCTCAAGGATCAGCGCGTCATCTTGTCGCAGCTGCTCTTGCTCAAGCTCATCATAAGCGAGCACTCGAGGCGACCCGTATACGAGTTCCGTGGGGAGAACTGCCTCTGCTCCATAGACTAGAGCGAAAGGTGTCTGGCCAGTGGCTCGATTTAGTGTCGTCCTGATCGACCAAAGAACCACCGGCAGCTCCTCGATCCAGTTCCTTCCGCACTTGTGTAGCCTGTCGAAAGTTCTGGTCTTGAGCCCGCGCAGCACTTCAGCATTTGCCCTCTCCGCTTGACCGTTGCTTCTTGGATGAGCAACAGAAGCGAAGCAGACCTTGGCGCCAAGATCTTGGACGTACTGCATGAAGGTGCGGCTCGTGAATTGTGTGCCGTTGTCGGTGATGATCCTGTTAGGGATCCCGAAACGGCAAACAATCGACCTGAAGAACTTGACTGCTGACTGTGCTGTCACCTTCCTCAGTTGTTCCACTTCCGGCCACTTTGTGAACTTGTCGATTGCAACGTACAAGTACTCAAAGCCCCCGACAGCTCGGGTAAAGGGGCCGAGGATATCGAGCCCCCAAACCGAAAATGGCCAGGATAAAGGGATCGTCTGGAGAGCTTGAGCTGGCTGGTGTATCTGCTTGGAATGGAACTGGCACGCTTCACACTTGGTTACTAGTGCAGTTGCATCCTGGAGGGCCGTCGGCCAAAAGAAACCTTGCCGGAACGCTTTGCCGGCAAGTGCTCTTGCGCCAATGTGGTGACCACATATGCCTCCATGTATCTCTGCCAACAGCTTTTGTCCGTCTTCCCGGCAAATACACTTCAATTTCACACCGTTGAGTCTTCTTCTGTACAGCATGTCGTTGACAAACTGGTACATACTTGACTGTCGGGCTACTTTTTCCGCTTCTTCTTGCTCTTCGGGGAGTTCTCCTGTCTGAAGGAAACGGACAATCTGCTATGCCCATGTTGGAGCTTGCGGCTCGACAACAAGGACTAAAGGCACATCTGCTGCTGCGGGAACATCCGCTTCTACGGCGAGAACCTGTGGCTCAGCCGGAGCTTGATGTTCCCCGGCAAGCTTGCCGGAGCAAAACTTGTCGGGAGCGTCTGCTTCAACGGAACAAGCCCTAAGGCTTGCCGGAGCAGACTGCTCCTCAGCGCTCTTGGTGTTGATCTTGGGGACCTTCTTGGCGACGGCTTCGGGGAGCTCTGCCGGAAAGTAGTCACCAGAAATCAACTTCCTCTTCTTGCTCTGTCCTGTCGATGGTGTTACAGACGGTTGAGTCAGCTTGAGCACAAAAATCCCTGGTTCCACAGGTAACTTCAGTGCGGCGCACTTTGACAGGCCATCGGCAACGTCGTTCTGAGCTCTCGGAACATGCTCCATCTGTAGGCCATCAAAGTGCTCTTCTAGCTTTCTCACTTCAGCAACGTAGGCTTCCATCAACGGACTCTGATAATTCTTGTTCACTTGGAGGATGACAAGCTGTGAGTCACCCCTGACAATGAGCTTCTTGATCCCAAGGTCTGCTGCGATCCTGAGACCGGCAAGCAAACCTTCATACTCTGCAGTATTGTTCGTTGCTTGCTCCTTGGGAAAGTGCATCTGGACTACGTACTTGAGGTGTTCTCCGGTGGGTGCGACAAGCAGCACACCCGCATCGGCGCCTTGCAGCGAGAAGGCACCATCGAAGTACATCAGCCACTCTTTGCTCGCTTCCTTGACGGGGATGCTCGTCTCTGGAGTTTCTTCATCTGGTGTTGGCGTCCATTCTGCTATAAATTCTGCCAATGCTCTGCTTTGGATAGTTGAAGTGCTCTCAAACTTGAGGCCAAAGCTTGACAGTTCCAGTGCCCACTCGACAATCCTGCCTGTTGCTTCTGGGTTTTGCAGTATCCTCTTCAGCGGAAAACGAGTGACGACTGTGATCTCATGTGCTTGGAAGTAATGGCGTAGCTTTCTCGAGGCCATGAGGAGGCCGAAAAGCAATTTCTGCACACCAGAGTACCTTGACCTAGCCCCCTGCAGAAGGGAACTGACAAAGTAAACTGGGCGCTGCACCATTCTCTTCTGCATCTTCTCATGCTCCTGCGCAGATCCATCTTTGTCGGGACCAGAGCTTGTCGGCGAAGCCCCCTGCTTGTCGCTGGATGCATCTGCCGTGGTTGCTGGCTCATCATCCGCCTCCCTCTCCGCCACTAACGCAGCACTAACCACTTGATTGGTTGCCGCTATATACAGCAGCAACTTCTCTTGTGGTTTAGGTGCGACAAGTGTTGGAGTGGAGGACAGGTATCTCTTCAAGTCCTGCAGCGCAGCTTCCGCTTCCAGGGTCCATTTCATTGGACCTGCCTTTTTCAAGATTTTGAAAAACGGCAGGGCGCGCTCAGCAGATCTAGAGATAAACCTGCTGAGAGCAGCCACGCAACCGGCAAGCCTTCGTACATCCTTGACGCGCTTTGGTGCTTCAATCTGCTCAATGGCCTTGATCTTGTCGGGATTGGCTTCAATTCCCCGCTGAGACACAAAGAACCCGAGAAGCTTGCCGGAGGGGACTCCAAACACGCACTTCTCGGGGTTAAGCTTGAGGTTGATCTTGCGCAGATTTGCAAATGTTTCGTCTAAATCTTGAATCAGGGTCGCCCTGTCCTTGCTCTTGACCACTATGTCATCCATGTAGGCTTCCACATTTCTGTGCATCTGAGGCTCAAAGGCGTGGTGGACTACCCTTGCAAATGTTGAACCAGCATTCTTTAAACCGAAAGGCATCCGTACGAAACAGTACGTGCCACACGGGGTGATGAATGCGGTCTTCTCCTCATCCTCTTCTGCCATGAAGATCTGATGGTATCCTGAGTATGCATCAAGAAATGAAAGCAAGTCACATCCGGCCGTGGAGTCAACAATCTGGTCAATGCGCGGCAAGGGAAATGGGTCTTTGGGACAAGCTTTATTGACATCAGTAAAGTCGATACAAAGCCTCCATTTCCCGTTAGCCTTGCGCACGACAACAGGATTGGCCAACCACGTGGGATGGAGCACTCCTCTGACAAGGCCTGCTGCTTCCAATTTCTTGATTTCTTCTGCAATGAATTCTTGGCGCTCCACTGCCTGCTTCCTGACTTTCTGCTTGACGGGCCGTGCATGAGGACAGACGGCCAGGTGGTGCTCAATTACTTTCCTGGGAACACCGGGGATGTCAGACGGTTGCCACGCAAACACGTCGACGTTCGCCTGCAGGAAAGCAACGAGCGCGCTTTCCTATTTAGGGTCGAGAGTGGCACTGATGGTGAAAGTACCACCAGTGCCGTCCTCCTTGGCAGACACCTTCTTGGTCTCAGGTGGAGCTGCCATTGCCTTCTTACACTTGCCGGTGGAGCTCGATGGTGCGTCCTCAACGGTAGCACAACACTTTGAAGAGGTGCGCTTGCCGGAGTGGGCATCAGAGCTCTTGTCGGACTTGGTCTTCTTCTTCCCCCCGGGAGCTTCAGCGGCAAGTGACTTGCGATCTGTTGCGGCTGCTGCTTCCCGGTAGATCTTGTCGGCGCAGATAAGAGCATCCTTCTTGTCGCCAGGGACAGAGATGACACTTATCGGGCCTGGCATCTTCAGTACGTTGTATGCATAGTGAGAGGCTGCCATGAACTTGGCGAGCGCTGGACGGCCAAGTATCCCATTGTAAGGCAATGGGAAGTCAGCAACGTCAAAAGTGACCCTCTCAGTCCTGAAGTTCAACTCGCTGCCAAATGTTACCGGCAACGTGATCTTTCCCTTCGGCTTGCTCCTTCCCGGGTTGATTCCTTGGAACGTGTCGGTCTCTTCGAGCTCGCTGTCAGGGATCTGGAGTTTCTGGAGCACCGCGGAGGAGATCAGGTTCAAGCCGGCCCCGCCGTCAACTAACATCTTAGTGACCTTGAGGTTGCGGATAGTTGGTGAAACCAACATCGGCAAGCACCCGACCGCAGTTATGCGATCAGGGTGGTCCTCAATATCAAAGATGATAGGCGTGCTGGACCATTTCAGAGGCTTGCGTGACTCGACGGGTGGTTCTGCTGCATTAACTTCCCGCACCCACTGCTTGAGCTGGCGGTGCGAAGTATGCAGAGAAGCACCGCTGTCAACGCAGAGGACCTCTGTGGCTTTCTGGAACTCCTGCTCATCGGTCTCATCTTCATCCATATCCTCATCGTCGTCGTCATCTTCATCCTTGTCGCGGCCGCGGGGAGGTCTGTCTCCTTGCCGCTTCTTGGCCTTGCCGCGGCGTCCTCCTCGGCCGGGACGTTTCTTGCTAGCTCCTCCAGCACCTGCCTGGGCTTTCTCCTTGTTGCGCCGCTCGTATTCAGCCTTTTGCTGCTCAACAAGCTGCTCGACCTTCTTGCAGCTCTGGAGGTCATGGCCCTTGGTGCGGTGGATCTTGCAGTACTGCTTGTTGGTGCCGTCCTGCTTGTCGGCGACCGCCACAGCCTCTGCGGCAACCTCCTTGCCGGAGCTACCAGCTTTGGGCTTCTTGCCGGACTGCTCAACGACTAGCACCTCTTTGCCTTTTTTCTTCCTGTTGTTCCGCCGCCGGTTTTTCCTTGCCGGGGCAGCATCTTCACTGTCAGATCCTCCTGCTCCTACATTCTCTCCGGGGAGTCTCCTCCCTTCCTCAGCACGCGCACACTTGTCGGCCAGTGCATATAACTCACTGACGTCCCTGATCTTGCACATCGCCATCTCCTCCCGCATCCTGCGATTCCGCACGTTCTGGTGGAACGCGCTGATTACCGCGGCAGGGTGGACATCTGGGATGTTGTGCTGTACGCTGCTGAATCTTTGAATGTACTTGCGCAGGGGCTCTCCTTCCTTCTGGGCGAGCAGATGAAGGTCACTCTCTTGGCCATGAGGCTTGTGGCCGCCTGTGAAGGCGCCGACAAACTGATGGCATAGGTCGGCCCAAGAGGATATGGAGTTGTCCGGCAAGTGCATGAGCCAGGATCTGACGTTGGGCTTGAGCACCAGCGGGAAGTAGTTGGCAAGGATCTTGTCGTCCCGCCCCCCAGCAGCTTGCACCGCAATGGTGTAGATGCTGAGGAACTCCGACGGATGCGTCTTGCCGTCGTACTTCTCCGGTACGTCTGGCTTGAAGTTCTTCGTGCTGGGCCACTGGACTTGCCGCAGCTCACGAGTGAACGCAGGGCAACCTACCGCGTACGGCAAGTCGCCTGGTTCCCCTGGCGCATGCATGTCAACAGAGGGCCCAGCGCGCTTGTCGGATTGACGTCGCGCTTCTCTTCGGTGCTCGATGCGAGTACGAGCGTCTTCTTGTTGTCGATCGTGAAGAACTTGGCGCTGATCGCGACGAGCTCGTGGATCCGACGATGCGGTGGAGTCGCTGTCGAGGTGGATCCGGCGAGTCGGCGATCTTGGCCTTCGGGGTGGAGATTGCATGGTGGTTGCACCCCCACCAGTTTCGTCGCCACCGGCTCGCGCCTGGCAACCCTGCCACGGCAGCGACGTGCTCGGCTGCCGTGGAGTGTCGCCGTTGGCGTAGCCGATGAGACTCTGAATGGTGGCCCTCCATTCGTCGATCTTGTCCGACGTCGGAGGGTAATCCAGGAGCAGTTGAGCTCGCGCCAAAGCTTCTGCTGGAGTGGCGGGCGGCAGTGGCGGACGGCGCGAGGAGCGGGATATGCTCGGACTTCTAACTATGTTAGAAGGAGCATTATCCCGTCCGGGCGACCGTGTCTCGCTCGTGCTGGCACGTTGGCGTGCATGCTGGTCTTGAGCGCCCCGGGATCCACCAGCTTGATCTTGGCCCAACAAACGTATGGTACTGCGAGTACCATGACGCTGTCGGTCCTGCGCCTCCTGAGATGGGCGCGGAACAAGCACGGACGTCGAGGTCTGCTCCTGAGATGGGCCCTTGGACCTGGCAGCGTCGTGAGCCTCCTCGTCGATGTCCGTACTTCCGCCGGCATCTACCCCACAACCCGTTTGCTCCGGTGGCGGTGGGATTGACGTGGACGGAACAGCTGCCTCCGAAGCCTTCTTCTTCGGTGGCATGTCGATGAAGAAAATGAAGATCTAGCTCGTGTGAACGCCGGATCAGGTTCACACAACCTCGACGCCCCTACCTGGCGCGCCAAAGATGTCGGGGAAACTGATCCACGAACACCTATGGGACCGGCGGACCGAGCCCCTTTCGGTTCGGCGGGGGGCGGAGGTCGCGCGAAGAGCGGATCGAGGCGAAGCACACGAGCAGTTTACCCAGCTTCGGAGCTCTCCGGAGAGATAATACTCCTACTGCTGCTTGTCTGATTGTATTGTGTTCTTTGGCTTCGAACTGAGCCGAACCGAACCTCCTCTACGTTGCGCATGGGCCTCCTTTTATATGCTCAAGGGGTCACCAACAGGTGGCAACGCAGAGAAGGGTAAAAGCGTAAAAAGAGAGGTGGTTGGTACAGCTACCTGTAGAGTGTATCCTACCTAACCCTGACGGCAGGGGACAAGGGCATTAAATGCCCGTCTGTGTCGCCCAAACAGTGCAGAAAAGGACCGTCAGGGGCGCCACCGCTCGCCACGATGGCGATCTTGTCAGCATCACATGCCACCGCGCACCCCTGGCTGCACAGCCTCCCACCACGTGTGCCTGGAAAGGCCCCCAGGGCGACACATTGGTGGATGCGCTAGAGCGTGGGCACAGAGTGGCCGCCTGCCGCGGCAAGCGCCTTGCCGCGGCCGTTGTCTTATCGAGCCCGGAAGCTTGTCGCTCACCGGGCCTTGCCGGGACGCGCGGCGCGTCGCGGCAAGTTCCTTGAAATGCCTTGGTTGGCCTTCCCGGCAAGCTCCTCTTGCCGGGGCCTTGTCTCCTTGGCTTGAATACTTTGTTCTTGAATGGCTCCAGAGGAGCCACGGAGGACCTTGGCGGTCACCCGGCAAGCCTTGTCGCGGGGCACTGCGACTGCCCGTGCACAAGTTCGGGATACTAGGGTACCCCTATTCTAGTACACCGACATAAGCCATCCAAGAAAAAGGATGATGAGGATTTTGAGCACTTTGATGAAATGATTAGACCTATCTTTTCGCGTATTTGTTTGACTGATATGCTTAAACTGAATCCCTATGCCAAGTATATGAAAGATATTGTTACAAATAAAAGAAAGATACCAGAAGCTGAGATTACCACCATGCTTGCTAATTATACTTTTAAGGGTGAAATACCAAAGAAACTTGGAGATCCAGGAGTACCAACTATACCATGCTCCATTAAAAGAAACTATGTTAAAACTGCTTTATGTGATCTTGGAGCCGATGTTAGTATTATGCCTCTCTCTTTATATTGTAGACTTGATTTGAATAAGTTGAACCTACTGATCTCTTGGCAAATGGCCGGTAAATCAGCTGCTATACCCATTGGTATTTGTGAGGATGTGCTTGTTGTGGTTGCAAACGTTACTATTCTAACGGACTTTGTTATTCTTGACATTCCCGAGGACGGCCGTATGTCGATCATCCTCGGTAGACCCTTTTTGAATACTGCAGGGGCTGTTATTGATTGCAACAAAGGCAATGTCACTTTTCATGTTAATGGTAATGAGCATATGGTACACTTTCCGAAGAAACAACCTCTCATTCATAGTATCGATTCTATTGGAAAAATTTCAACTATTACTATTAGAGGTTTTGAATTTCCTCTTCCTACTGTCAAAAAGAAATATGATAGTCTTATTGTTGGGGACATGCATATCCACGTTGAGGTAACCTAGTGTTATTCGAAAGTTGTCCCGTTTCATGTTATTCGGAAGAAGTTTGTTAACAAGACTTGATCAACCTTGTTAGTGGATTCCTTTTGATGAGCATGAGATGGATGAAGTTACAAAGCACAACCTTATGTGCCCTCCTTTTACTTCCTGTTATTTAGTTTAAATAAAGAAAAAAATAGTATTTTCTGTCTATTTTCTGAATTATCCATGCAATAAAAAAATACCCCGAAAATAAAAGTTCTCCAAATGCCCTGAAAATGGAATATAATTTTTTGTAGAATATTTGAGATTTCTGGCACTGAGAACACACCAAGGGGACCCACCATTTGGTCAGGCGCGCCCACTGCCTCGTGGGCCCCACATGGACCCCCTCCACTTATTCCAGCACCCAGACACTTCGTCTTCCTTCAGAAAAAATCATCCCGTAGCTCAAACCCGTGTTCTAGCTCGTTTTGCTGCCATTTTTGATCTCCTTGCTCAAAGCTCCATTCACAAAACTGCTTTGGGGATTGTTCTTCGGTATGTGACTCCTCCAATGGTCCAATTAGTTTTTGTTCTAGTGCTTTATTTATTGCAAAGAAATTCTGCTGAGGTGACCCTGTTCTTGAGCTTGCATGTCAAATTTATATGGTCTAAAGTAATTTTAATGCATGATATAGCTTCTAGGCGCTTGTGGGAGTAGTTGCTATCAATCTTGTTGAGTTTGGTTCACTTTTATTTTGAGTAACTAAAAATTTCAGAAATTTTTCAGAGGAAGAAAAATGTTTAGGAAAATGTACCAAGGTGGCTCTTCAAGGGAGCCGGACTTTGAACCACCAAGAGAAGCTCAAGTGCGGCCTTGTGAATGGCCGTCGGAAGAGTTTATGGCCCAAGCAGGCTTCAAGGATGAATTTGATGCGTATGTACGTAATGTTGATCTTGAGGACTTCATATCAGATAAGTGCCGACAATACTATTACCTCACTGATTCCTTTGTGAGGAGGTTTAAATTTTCATCCACGCACAACACTCACACTGTTTTATTTGACCTCTATGATAAATCTTACACCATGGACCTTGAAGATTTTAACACTGCTTGTAAAATCCCACAATGGGGCAACTTTAGTGAACCTCGCAAATCTGAATATAAAGATTTTCTTTCTAGTATCACTGTGGGAGAAACAATAGATAGCTGCTACCTCTTGAGCATGCGTTGGTTTTCCCTTGAAGAGCAAAGGGTGATGCAGCAAAGTAGCATAATTATTTCCCTCAGTTTTTGAGAACCAAGGTATCAATCCAGTAGGAGGCTACACTCAGATCCCTCATACCTGCACAAACAAATAAGAACCTTGCAACCAACGCGATAAAGGGGTTGTCAATCCCTTCACGGCCACTTGCAAAAGTGAGATCTGATAGAGATAATAAGATAAATATTTTTTTTATTTTTATGATATAGATTGCAAATTAAAGATTGCAAAATAAAATAGATCGGAAACTTATATGACAGAAAATAGACCCGGGGGCCATAGGTTTCACTAGTGGCTTCTCTCAAGATAGCATAAGTATTACGGTGGGTGAACAAATTACTGTCGAGCAATTGATAGCGAAGTGCATAGTTATGAGAATATCTAGGCATGATCATGTATATAGGCATCACGTCTGTGACAAGTAGATCCAAAGGATTCTGCAGCTACTACTATTACTCCACACATCGAACGCTCTCCAGCATGCATCTAGAGTATTTAGTTCATAAGAACAGAGTAACACATTAGGCAAGATGACATGATGTAGAGGGATAAACTCAAGCAATATGATATAAACCCCATCTTTTTATCCTCGATGGCAACAATAAAATATGTGCCTTGCTGCCCCTGCTGTCACTGGGAAAGGACACCACAAGATTGAACCCCAAGCTAAGCACTTCTCCCATTGCAAGAAAGATCAATCTAGTAGGCCAAACCAAACTGATAATTTGAAGAGACTTGCAAAGATAACAAATCATACATAAAAGAATTCAGAGAGATTCAAATATTGTTCATAGATAATCTTGATCATAAAACCCACTATTCATCGGATCTCGACAAACACACCGCAAAAAGAATTACATCGAATAAATCTCCAAGAAGATCGGGGAGAACTTTGTATTGAGATCCAAAGAGAGAGAAGAAGCCATCTAGCTAATAACTATGGACCCGAAGGTCTGTGGTAAACTACTCACACTTCATCGGAGAGGCTATGGTGTTGATGTAGAAGCCCTCTCTGATCGATTCCCCCTCTAGCAGAGCGCCGAAAAAGGCCCGAAGATGGGATCTCATGGGTACAGAACGTTGCGGCGGTGGAAATAGGATTTCATGGTGCTCCAGGATGTTTTCAGGGTATATGAGTATATATAGGCGAAGGGAGTCGGTGAGGGGAGCCACAAGGGGCCCACGAAGATGGGGCACGCCTACCCCCCTGGGCGCGCCCTCCTGCCTCATGGCCTCCTTGTTTCTTTCTTGACGTCCACTCCAAGTCTCCTGGATTGCGTTTGTTCCAAAAATAACTCTCCCGAAGGTTTCATTCCGTTTGGACTCCGTTTGATATTCCGTTTGTGCGAAACACTAAAATAGGCAAAAAAACAGCAATTTGGACTGGGCCTCCGGTTAATAGGTTAGTCCCAAAAATAATATAAAGGTGTATAATGAAGCCCATTAAACATCCAAAACAGTTAATACAATAGCATGGAACAATAAAAAATTATAGATACGTTGGAGACGTATCAAGCAGCCCCAAGCTTAATTCCTGCTCGTCCTCGAGGAGGTAAATGATAAAAAACAGAATTTTTGATGTGGAATGCTACCTAACATAGTTTTCAATGTAATTTTCTTTATTGTGGCATGAATGTACAGATCCAAAAGATTCAAGATAAAAGTTTAATATTGACATAAAAATAGTAATACTTCAAGCATGCTAACCAAGCAGTTTATGTCTTATCAAAATAACATAGCCAAAGAAAGCTTATCCCTACAAAATCATATAGTTTGGCCATGCTTCATTTTCATCACACAAATGCTCCCATCATGCACAACCCCAGTTTCAGCCAAGCAATTGGTTCATATTTTTAACGCGGCTAATAAATGGGCTATGGAGATGCCCATCAATACATGAGCGTAAGGCATGGACATAGCACTATGGGTGTGGTAGAGTATGATGATAGGGATTATGTGAGAAAACAAAAAAGGAGAAAGTCTCACATTGACGCAGCTAATAAATGGTCTCTGATGGAGATGCCCATCAATTGATGTCAATACGAGGAGTAGGGATTGCCATGCAACGGATGCACTAGAGCTATAAATGTATGAAAGCTCATCAAAAAGAAACTAAGTGAGTGTGAATCAACTTGCTTGCTCACGAAGACCTAGGGCATTTTGAGGAAGCCCATCATTGGAATATACAAGCTAAGTTCTATAATGAAAAATTCCCACTTGTATATGAAAGTGACAACATAGGAGACTCTCTATCATGAAGATCATGGTGCTACTTTGAAGCACAAGTGTGGAAAAAGGATAGTAACATTGTCCCTTCTCTCTTTTTCTCTCATTTTTTTATTTGGGCTTCTTTGTCCTCCTTTTTTTATTTGGGCTTCTTTGGCCTCTTTTTTTATTTGGGCTTCTTTGGCCTCTTTTATTTTTCATAAAGTCCGGAGTCTCATCCCGACTTTTGGGGGAATCATAATCTCCGTCATCCTTTCCTCACATGGGACAATGCTCTAATAATGGAAATCATCACACTTCTATTTATTTACAACTCAAGAATTACAACTCAATACTTAGGACAAAATATGACCCTATGTGAATGCCTTCGGCGGTGTACCTGGATATGTGATGAATCAAGAGCGACATGTATGAAAGAATTATAAAGGTGGCTTTGCCACAAATACAATGTCAACTACATGATCATGCAAAGCAATATGACAATAATGGAGCGTGTCATAATAAACGGAACGTTGGAAAGTTGCATGGCAATATATCTCGGAATGGCTATGAAAATGCCATAATAGGTAGGTATGGTGGCTGTTTTGAGGAAGATATAAGGAGGTTTATGTGTGATAGAGCGTATCGTATCACGGGGTTTGGATGCACCGGCGAAGTTCGCACCAACTCTCAAGGTGAGAAAGGGCAATGCACGGTACCGTAGAGGCTAGCAAATTGTGGAAGGGTAAGAGTGCGTATAATCCATGGACTCACATTAGTCATAAAGAACTCATATACTTATTGCAAAAGTTTATTAGCCCTCGAAGCAAAGTACTACTATGCATGCTCCTAGGAGAAGGGTTTGTAGGAGTTAACCATCGCGCGATCCCGACCTCCACTCATAAGGAAGGCAATCAAAGAACACCCCATGCTTCAAATTTGTCACACAACGTTCACCATACGTGCATGCTACGGGACTTGCCAACTTTAACACAATTATTTCTCAATTTCATAATTACCCAACTAGAACGGCTCTAATATTACCACCTTTATCTCAAAACAATTATCAAGTATCAAATTTATCATAGTGTTTAATGCACTTTGTATGAAAGTTTTTATTATACCTATCTTGGATGCTCATCATATTAGGACTAATTTTATAACCCAAAGAAAATACCATGCTGTTCTAAAAGACACCCAAAATAATATAAGTGAAGCATGAGAGATCAATAATTTCTACAAAATAAAGCCACCGCTGTGCTCTAAAAAGATATAAGTGAAGTACTAGAGCAAAATTATCTAGCTCAAATGATATAAGTGAAGCACATAGAGTATTCTAATAAATTCCGATTCATGTCTGTCTCTCCCAAAAGATTTGTACAGAAAGGATGATTGTGGTAAACTAGAAAGCAAAGACTCAAATCATACAAGACGCTCCAAGAAAAACACATATCATGTGGTGAATAAAAATATAGCATCAAGTAAAGTTACCGATGGACGAAGACGAAAGAGGGGATGCCTTCCAGGGCATCCCCAAGTTTAGTCTTTTGGTTGTCCTTGAATTTACCTTGGGGTGCCTTGGGCATCCCAAACCTTAGGCTCTTGCCACTCCTTATTCCATAATCCATCAAATCTTTACCCAAAAACTTGAAAACTTCACAACACAAAACTCAACAGAAAATCTCATGAGCTCCGTTAGCAAAATAAAACAAACCACCACTTTTAGGTCTGTAATGAAATCATTATTTATTTATATTTGTGTTAAACCTACTGTATTCCAACTTCTCTATGGTTCATACCCCCCGATACTAGTCATAGATTCATCAAAATAAGCAAACAACACACGAAAAACAGAATCTATCAAAAACAGAACAGTCTGTAGCAATCTGTAACTTTCTAATACTTTTGGAACCCCAAAATTAATAAACTTATTGGTGGACATGAGGAATTTATCTATTAATCATCTTCAAAAATAATCAACCTAAAAGCACTCTTCAGTTAAAAAATGGCAGCTAATCTCGTGAGCGCTAAAGTTTTTGTTTTTTACAGCAAGATCATAAAGACTTCACCCAAGTCTTCCCAAAGGTTCTACTTGGCACAAACACTAATTAAAGCATAAAACCACATCTAACCAGAGGCTAGATGAATTATTTATTACTAAATAGGAACAAAAAGTAAAGAACAAAAATAAAATTGGGTTGCCTCCCAACAAGCGCTATGGTTTAACGCCCCTAGCTAGGCATAAAAGCGAGAATAGATCTAAGTATCACCATAATGATAAGCTAAATCACGAAAACTCATCTCATATTCCCTACGTTCAGCAGCAAGTTTTCTTTGTGGCAAGCAAAAGTTATCAAAAGGGCTAAATTTAATGGGACAAAAGTCCCCAAGATCATGCTCGGGAGGTATGGGTTCCTCCTTTGGCCCCTCATATTGCACAACCAATTCATCATTCTAAGCATTCTTTTGGCAAAAAGTCATGAGCCTTTGCTCAAGAGAAAATCTTAACCCATTGTTTTGAATAGCAAAATCATCATTAAGTTCGGAGATTCTATCAACTAGAACATCAGTAGGAACCTTTTTTCTAAGGTTTTCGTTATAAGGAACATGATCTAAAGATAGTAAATGCATTATGTCTTCTTGATTAAAAAGATTGCCTCTATGGGAGCATGACCAGCATCCACCCAATAGTGCGCAAAAATTACTTTGGCTTCTTTCATTATAAATCTGAACTCATGTGCCAAAAAGATAGTAGTTGCACGCTTAACAGAAGAATGCTCAATATTGGAAAATTCTAGGAAAATCCTTTGTATGCAAGGATGCATATGCATAAACTGTCTTTCAAGTTTAACTATAAGCAAGGATATGGCATCTGCAAGACTACTAGTTCTATGAAGAATAGATCCACCCATAGCGGGCAAAGCACTGGCACAAGTAAAGAAATCTTAAATAACCCCTTTTGCAATAATATTAGCACTACGATTCGAAACTTTTTAGTATGTAAGATGGTGGGTTCTTCAACAGGATCATCAAAAGCATCAAAGTTTCCTACGTTATTACTATTGTCCTTACCAACGATAACCTCCCCAGTTTCAGACATAGTGGCAGCAAATACAAAAAGCAAGCAAAAAAGAGGCGAACGGGAAAAAGAGGGCGAATAAAACGGCAAGGGTGAAGTGGGGAAGAGGAAAACAAGAGGAAAATGCTAAATAATATAATGCGAGGGATAAGAGTTTGTGATGGATTCTAGGTATGTCTTGACTTGTGCATAGACTCCCCGGAAATGGCGCCAGAAATCCTTCTTGCTACCTCTTGAGCATGCGTTGGTTTAACCTTGAAGAGGAAAGGGTGATGCAGCAAAGTAGCGTAAGTATTTCCCTCAGTTTTTGAGAGCCAAGGTATCAATCCAGTAGGAGGCTAAACTCAAATCCCTTGTACCTGCACAAACAAATAAGAACCTTGTAACCAACGCGATAAAGGGGTTGTCAATCCCTTCACGGGCACTTGCAAAAGTGAGATCTAATAGAGATAATAAGATAAATATTTTTGGTATTTTTATGATATAGATTGGAAAGTAAAGATTCCAAAATAAAATAGATCGGAAACTTATATGATGGAAAATAGACCCGGGGGTCATAGGTTTCACTAGTGGCTTCTCTCAAGATAGCATAAGCATTACGGTGGGTGAACAAATTACTGTCGAGCAATTGATAGAGAAGTGCATAGTTATGAGAATATCTAGGCATGATCATGTATATAGGCATCACATTCGCAACAAGAAGATTGAAAAGATTCTGCATCTACTACTATTACTCCACACATCGACTGCTATCCAGCATGCATCTAGAGTATTAAGTTCATAAGAACAGTGTAACGCATTAGGCAAGATGACATGATGTAGAGGGATAAACTCAAGCAAGATGATATACACCCCATATTTTTATCCTCGATGGCAACAATACAATATGTGCCTTGCTGTCGCTGCTGTCATTGGGAAAGGACACCACAAGATTGAACCCAAAGCTAAGCACTTCTCCCATTGCAAGAAAGATCAATCTAGTAGGCCAAACCAAACTGATAATTCCAAGAGACTTACAAAGATAACAAATCATACATAAAATAACTTAGAAGAGATTCAAATATTGTTCATAGATAATCTTGATCATAAACCCACAATTCATCGGATCTCGACAAACACACCGCAAAAAGAATTACATCGAATAGATCTCCAAGCAGATCGAGGAGAACTTTGTGTTGAGATCCAAAGAGAGAGAGAGGAAGCCAGCTAGCTAATAACTATGGACCCGAAGGTCCGTGGTAAACTACTCACACTTCATCGGGGAGGCTATGGTGTTGATGTAGAAGCCCTTCGTGATTGATTCCCCCTCCGGCGGAGCACCGGAAAAGGCCCCAAGATGGGATCTCACTGGTACAGAAAGTTGTGGCAGTGGAAATAGGGTTTCATGGTGCTCCAGGATGTTTTCAGGGTATATGTGTATATATAGGCGAAGGAAGTCGGTCAGGGGAGCCACGAGGGGCCCACGAGGGTGGGGGGCATGCCTACCCCCCTGGGCGCGTCCTCCTGCCTCGTGGCCTCCTTGTTTCTTTCTTGGCGTCCACTTCAAGTCTCTTGGATTGCGTTTGTTCCAAATATAACTCTCCCGAAGGTTTCATTCCGTTTGGACTCTGTTTGTATCCAGTTTCTGCAAAACACTAAAATAGGCAAAAAATGATAATTTTGACTGGGCCTCCGGTTAATAGGTTAGTCCCAAAAATAATATAAAAGTGTATAATAATGCCCATTAAACATCCAAAACAGATAATATAATAGCATGGAACAATAAAAAATTATAGATACGTTGGAGACATATCAAGCATCCCAAGCTTAATTCCTGCTCGTTCTCGAGTAGGTAAATGATAAAAAATTGAATTTTTGATGTGGAATGCTACCTAACATAATATTCAATGTAATTTTCTTTATTGTGGCATGAATGTACAGATCCCAAAGATTCAAGATAAAATTTTAATATTGACATAAAAATAGTAATACTTCAAGCATGCTAACCAAGCAGTTTATGTCTTATCAAAATAACATAGCCAAAGAAAGCTTATCCCTACAAAATCATATAGTTTGGCCATGCTTCATTTTTGTCAGACAAAATGCTCCCATCATGCACAACCCCGGTTTCAGCCAAGCAATTGGTTCATACTTTTTAACGCGCTTCAGCCTTTTCAACCCTCACGCAATACATGAGAGTAAGCCATGGACATAGCACTATGGGTGGAGTAGAGTATGATGATAGGGATTATGTGAGAAAACAAAAAAAGGAGAAAGTCTCACATTGACGCGGGTAATCAACGGACTATGGAGATGCCCATCAATTGATGTCAATACGAGGAGTAGGGATTTCCATGCAACGGATGCACTAGAGCTATAAATGTATGAAAGCTTATCAAAAAGAAACTAAGTGGGTGTGCATCCAACTTGCTTGCTCATGAAGACCTAGGGCATTTTGAGGAAGCCCATCACTGGCATATACAAGCCAAGTTCTATAATAAAAAATCCCCACTTGTATATGAAAGTGACAACATAGGAGACTATCTATCATGAAGATCATGGTGCTACTTTGAAGCACAAGTGTGGAAAAAGGATAGGAACATTGTCCCTTCTCTCTTTTCCTCTCATATTTATTTGGGCTTCTTTGGCCTCCTTTTTTTTATTTGGGCTTCTTTGGCCTCTTATTTTATTTGGGCTTCTTGGGCCTCTTTTGTTTTTCATAAATTCCGGAGTCTCAACCCGACTTGTGGGGGAATCATAATCTCCATCATCCTTTCCTCACATGGGACAATGCTATAATAATGGAAATCATCACAATTCTATTTGTTTACAACTCAAGAATTACAACTCAATACTTAGGACAAAATATGACTCTATGTGAATGCCTCCGGCGGTGTACCGGGATATGTGATGAATCAAGAGCGACATGTATGAAAGAATTTTAAATATGGCTTTGCCACAAATACGATGTCAACTACATGATCATGCGAATCAATATGACAATGATGGAGCGTGTCATAATAAACAGAACGGTACAAAGTTGCATGGCAATATATCTTGGAATGGCGATGGAAATTTCATAATAGGCAGGTATGGTGGCTGTTTTCAGGAAGATATAAGGAGGTTTATGTGTGATAGAGCGTATCGTATCACGGGGTTTGGATGCACCGGTGAAGTTCGCACCAACTCTTAAGGTGATAAAGGGCAATGCACGGTACCGTAGAGGCTAGCAAATTGTGGAAGGGTAAGAGTGTGTATAATCCATGGACTCACATTAGTCATAAAGAACTCATATACTTATTGCAAAAGTTTATTAGCCCTCGAAGCAAAGTACTACTACGCATGCTCCTAGGAGAAGGGTTGGTAGGAGTTAACCATGCTTCAAATTTGTCACACAACGTTCACCATACATGCATGCTACAAGACTTGCCAACTTTAACTCAAGTATTTCTCAATTTCATAATTACCCAACTAGCAAGACTCTAATATTACCACCTTTATATCTCAAAACAATTATCAAGTATCAAATTTATCATAGTGTTTAATGCACTCTATATGAAAGTTTTTATTATACCTATCTTGGATGATCATCATATTAGGACTAATTTTATAACCCAAAGAAAATACCATGCTGTTCTAAAAGACTCTAAAAATAATATAAGTGAAGCATGAGAGATCAATGATTTCTACAAAATAAAACCACCGCCATGCTCAAAAAAGATATAAGTGAAATACTAGAGGAAAATTATCTAGCTCAAAAGATATAAGTGAAGCACATAGAGTATTCTAATAAATTCCAATTCATGTGTGTCTCTCCCAAAAGGTATGTACAGCAAGGATGATTGTGGTAAACTAGAAAGCAAAGACTCAAATCATACAAGACGCTCCAAGCAAAACACATAACATGTGGTGAATAAAAATATAACATCAAGTAAAGTTACCGATGGACGAAGACGAAAGAGGGGATGCCTTCCGGGGCATCCCCAAGCTTAGGCTTTTGGTTGTCCTTGAATTTACCTTGGGGTGCATTGGGCATCCCCAAGCTTAGGCTCTTGCCACTCCTTATTCCATAATCCATCAAATCTTTACCCAAAAACTTGAAAACTTCACAACACAAAACTCAACAGAAATATCATGAGCTCCGTTAGCAAAATAAAACAAACCACCACTTTAAGGTACTGTAATGAACTCATTCTTTTTTATATTGGTGTTAAACCTACTATATTCCAACTTCTCTGTGGTTCATACCTGTGACACCCCCGACTCAATCGTACACTAATCATACACGCAAACGTGTACGATCAAGTTCATGGACTCGCGGGAAGATATCACAACACAACTCTACAAATAAAATAAGTCATACAAGCATCATAATACAAGCCAGGGCCCTTGAGGGCTCGAATACAAGTGCTCGATCATAGACAAGTCAGCGGAAGCAACAATATCTGAGTATAGAGATAAGTTAAACAAGTTGCCATAAGATGGCTAGCACAAACTGGGATACAAATCAAAAGAGGCGCAGGCCTCTTGCATTTGATCCTCCTAACTACTCCTGGTCATCGTCAGCGGCCTGCATGTAGTAGTAGGCACCTCCAGTTTAGTAGGAGTCATCATCGACGGTGGCTTCTGGCTCCTGGGCTCCAATGTCTGGTTGCGGCATCCGGGAAGAAGAGGGAAAAAGGGGGAAAGAGGGAGCAAAGCAACCGTGAGTACTCATACAAAGTACTCGCAAGCAGCTACACTAAATATGCATGGGTATATGTGTAAGGAGGCAATATCAGTGAACTGAACTGCAGAATGCCAGAATAAGAGGGGGATAGCTAGTCCTATCGAAGACTACGCTTCTGGCAGCCTCCGTCTTGCAGCATGTAGAAGAGAGTAGATTGAAGTCCTCCAAGTAGCATCGTGTAGCATAATCCTACCTGGCGATCCTCCCCTCGTCGCCCTGTGGAAAAGCGATCACCGGGTTGTCTCTGGAACTTGCTTGGGTGTGTTTTATTAAGTATCTGGTTCTAGTTGTCATAAGGTCAAGGTGTAACTCTGCGTCGTCCTTTTACCGAGGGACACGGCTATTCGAATAGATAAACTTCCCTGCAGGGGTGCACCACATAACCCAACACACTCGATCCCATTTGGCCGGACACACTTTCCTGGGTCATGCCTAGCTTCGGAAGATCAACACGTCACAGCCCCACCTAGGCACAACAGAGAGGTCAGCACGCCGGTATAAATCCTATGTGCGTAGGGGTCTAGGCCCATCGCCCATTGCACACCTGCATGTTGCGTACACGGCCGAAAGCAGACCTAGCCCCCTTAATACAAGAGCAGGCTTACGGTCCAATCCGGTGCGCGCCGCTCAGTCGTTGACGCCACGAAGGCTTCGGCGGATACCATGGCGTCGAGTGCCCATATATTTCCCGCGTAGATGGTTATTGCGTATAGGCCAGTGGCCAGACTGAGATCAAATACCAAGATCTCGTTAAGCGTGTTATTATGAAGCAACCGCGAACGCCGACCAGGGCCAGGCCCACCTCTCGCCTAGGTGGTCTCAACCTGCCCTGTCGCTCCGCCACAAAGATCCACACAGAGGGCCGTCGGGACAAATGTCCTTTCAACCCCCAATCCGTGAATCACTCGCGGGTACTCAACGAGCCGACCCGACTTTAGTCACCATCTGTATAGTATGTATATATGTATAAAATACCCATGGTCACCTCCCGAGTGATCACGGCTCGATAGTATAGCAAGGCAGACTGACAAGAATGTAGGTCCAATGATGATAAACTAGCATACTATACTAAGCATTTAGGATTGCGGGTAAGGTATCAATGACTATAGCAACAATGACAGGCTATGCAAGAGAATAGGAGTAACCAAATAGTAACATGCTATACTACTCTAATGCAAGCAGTATAGAGGAGAATTGGCGATATCTGGTGATCAAGGGGGGGGCTTACCTGGTTGCTCTGGCAAGAAGGAGGGGTCGTCAACACCGTAGTCGAACTGGGCAGCAGCAGTGCCGGTCTCGTAGTCTACCGAGGAGAAGAGGGGGAAGAAACAGTAAATACAATGCAAACATAAGCATGACGATGCATGGCATGACAATGAGCGCGGTAGTAGGTGATACCGGCGAAAGGGGGAAACATCCGGGAAAGTATCCCCGGTGTTTCGCGTTTTCGGACATGTGAACCAGAGGGGGAAAGTTGCTGGTTCACTATGCTAGGGACGCGTGGCAGACGAACGGGCTGCGTATCTGGATTCGTCTCATCATTCTAAGCAACTTTCATGTACAAAGTTTTTCATCCGAGCTACGGTTTATTTTATATTAATTTTAAAAGATTTAAATCATTTTTAGGATTAACAGAATTAATTAAATCAAAAGGCATTTATGACATCAGCACGATGTGAGCGGTCAAAGTTGACCGTTGACCAGTCAACTAATGGGTGGGTCCCGCATGTATAGGCTATTATCTAATTGACAGTAGTTAGATTTATCAGCAGGTTAATTAGGTTTAATTAACTAGATTAACTAAGTTAATTAATTACTTAATTAATTAGTTATTATTATTATTATTATTATTATTATTTTATTTCTTTTTTTATGAAAACGTTCTGGGCGTGGGGCCCAGTTGTCAATGGCCCCAGGGGCCATAACGGGTCGGGCACTAGCGGGCGCCGTGTGCGCGGCGAACCCGCCTAGGCACCCACCCAGCTCAGCCGCGGCCTGAGCGGCGCAGCGCGCGCGGGCCGGAGGGGGTGAGGCCTGGCAAGGGAGGAGCTATGGACGGCGGCGGGAGGTGGCGAGCGGGCGCGTGCCGGCGACCGCCGGGTGCGGCGCAAGGAGGAGCAGACGGGGCCGGTCGGCGCGACAAGGGAGGGGGCTGCTGCAGGGGGTGAGCAAGGCGTGGCAGAGGACCTGCATAGGGCGCGAGCGCGCGAGGCGCGGCCCGGTGCTGCGAGTGCGACGACGTGCCCTAGAAGAGAGGAGAGGAGGAAGGCACTCATAGAGGCCGTAGGGAATGACAATTGGCTCGAGGGGGCCTTCGGGGATGAGGTCGGCGACGCGAGCAGACCAGCGAGGAGAAGACGAGGAGGCGTGGTCCAGTGAGGAAGGCAGTCCGGTGAGGTGGCGAGGTGGCTCCGGTGACGGGGAGTCGAGGGCGACGGGGCGGCTGGCAGAGGCACCGGGGCGCACGCGGATCGCACGCGGGGGCCTGCTAGGGAGTGGAGTGGGGGAGGCGGAGCGGTTGGGGCGGTGGAGGACGGCGACGGGCGGGATCGGGGCAATCCCGATCCAGATTGTGGGAGGGAAGGGGGGCGAGTGGGAGGCGAGGGGAGAGGGGAGTGGGGCGACTGGGGAGGAACCACTAGGGTTCGGTCGCCCTAGGGGTGATGTAGGCGCCGATTGGGCCGGCCTGTTTGGCACTGAGGCCATCTGGGCCGTGGCCCAACGGGGGGGGGGGGGGGTTCTCCCTTTTTTCTGGTTAGTTTTAGTTTTAGTTCTTTTATTTATTTTCGTTATTTCCTTTTTTGTTTATATTTTAGGATCTAATTATTTTAGTTTTGAAAAGAAAACATCCTTAGCACCTAGATTAGCATATCAAGTTAGACCAGTGCCTTAGAAAATATTATATTAACTATAAAAGGTATTTACTTAATTGTTACCTACCTTTTAATTATTTTAGAGCCTTTAAACATTTTATAAAAGTGGGGTTTCTTCACCATAATTATCCGTGCATTATTTGGCACAACTCAAACATTTTAGTTTTAAAGTTTGAAAACTTTTACTGTTTGATTTGATTATGAATTTGAATTTGAATCAGTTTCGAACTAACGCGAGATTAGCAACAGTAAGCGTGGTGATGTGGCATCATTAACAGAGGTTTACTGTAGCTTAATTATCCGGGCGTCACAATTCTCCTCCACTACAAGAAATCTCGTCCCGAGATTTAAGCGGTGGAGTAACGGGGGAGAGTTGTGGTTGCGAAATTCTAACGGATCTTCTCGGTCTTGGTTGCTCTTCTCGAAGAGTTCGATCCATTACGTTGATGTCTTCATTTCTCTGCTTCAAGTCACCATGATCAAGTCGGCATCCTTTCTTTGGGATCTCCGTCGTCCTACAAACGCGACCAAGGGAAAAACTCAGGAATAACGCATCTCCGCCAAGCTGGGCATCTCACGGTGAACTCAATGGGAATTACGCAAGGTATCCCACGAGTTGTATTTCACTGAATTCGTTGAGTGCAATATACGATGGTATCAAAGCTTCAAACGGGTAGGCAATCATTCGATGACTAGACAGAAGCTGGAATGGGGGTTTGAACAACGAGAATAAAATTGTGTTAGATTCCATGATGAATAATGGTATAGCATTCACCTCGTGAATCACATATGAAGCCAAGTGCAAAGGATACATTAGAATCCGGGTTATAAAGAAGAGTCAGGTTTCGATCTAGTGGACCTGTGAATTATGGGCCCACCATGTGGGTTAAAAGTAGGAAGTGTGGTGACGTCTAGCAAAATCATGTAAGCAAGGCATGTCAGAGAATAACCGGTCAGTTATGTTGACAACATCGTTGGTACCAAGGGCGAGGGACGAAGAGAACCATTTTCCTGCTCGTTGAATGAGGCAGACCAATAGGCAAGGTTCTCATCCATCGGTGACTACCAGAATGTCATCAACAATAGCAACAGGGTCTTGCTGACAGAACTGTACAACGAGGTGTTTACATAAGCAGGAGAATATTACTGCTTAGATCATATAGATCACAAGAAAGGTTAAACCAAATAATGGAAAGGAAAAATATGATTATCAGATTAAACAGAACAATGGAAAGGAAAATGTGTTAAAACACATATTTCAGGGGTATTTCCTTCCCAAGGACAAACAGAGTATGATATCCATGACAGGATATAATGTAGAAAACTCTCTAGGTAGGGGGAGAGAAATTTTCATGACATTACCGATACAACGGTGTTTGGATAATTGAGAAAGAAACAATTAGCATTGGGATAAGTGTTCTTGTTGAAAATTGGAGTACCACAGACATGCTTCGAGATAGCATTGACATGGTCTTCAAGCAAAGGTCGGACTTGGATACAAAAAAGGATTCATCAGGAACAACATATAGAATAAGTCTTTCAATTTCCTCCAGGAAGAATGATTATCCTTGCAAAAGATATTATAATGATAGGTCCTCCAGCTAGGGGTGCTAAGCATGACATCATTACCTGGTCATCAAGGGACCAACAACATAACTCCTGGAAAGTTGTCCCAACCATCCTATCTGACCGAGATTCAGATCCGATTGGTGTTATAATACCTCAGACTCAGGATGTCCGAGAAGAAAAGGTGCAACACAAATCGACGAAATGACATTGCAAGATTCTCGGGAAATGAACTTGGGAGAGGGTTCCTGAAGTAATAGTTCATCATTAAACCAAGGAGGGGATGAGGAGGCGGCTGATGGGCTCAGAGACAATTTATCGAGAATTCCAAACAGATGGATTTCCGCAATAATGTGAACAAGAAGATGACACGTGTCAACTCAAATGATATAATGTTGTATGCTCGAGTAAAATATACACCATCAATCATTAGTTGAAAGGTGTGCCCGAAATATGACCTTAGGCAACAAGATCAATGTTAGAGTGACGATTCAATAACCAACAGTCTAAGAACAAACTGTCGATCGTTAACTTCAAAGCAATAGGGTTGCTAGAAGTACAGAACTCAAACAACATCGTTAGCACATTGGTATCCCGGTTAAAAACAACACGAGGACCAAGGGAAGAATGGTGATGGTGAGAAGTATCATCATACCAAGAATTTCTAAGAGCTGGAGCAATCCCCACAACATTCTTGACATAAAAGACAGTAATAGTTCAAGGCAGAACACAACACGAGCTGGAGAGCAATTTTCATTCATAATGTGGGCAAGTTGGCGATGGAAGGAAGTCAAGGGTGTTGTCAATGATAATAAAAATCATCGAGGGCAAGGAGGGTATTTCTTATCAAGAGTTCGATAGATATCTTGGAAGAGCTCAGAATGTCGATGATAATCACGACACATTTGTCGAGAGATCTCATGAAGATGTAATCGATCGGTGATGACATCAAGTTGAAGGAATGATGAAGCGAAAGGTTATTGGAACCATGGGTATGACACAAACTCGAAATCAATTTTGTTGTTCAAGGATAAATGATATGACGAGGAAGATCGACGTAAGATTAGCTCACCGTCGAAATTTGTGCTTTGGGAAGAACCAGATAGCACAGTTAAATTTAGCACGATAATGATGTAGTCGATAACTAGGAATGACATGATGGAGTATTAAACTCGTAAGCAATGAAGATTACTAAGAGTTGTCAAATCGCAGTGCGGACTCGTTTCACTATTCGGTGTTCTCGGTTGACTACAACCCAAAACTCATGGAGTGACTAAGATATGAAAGGTATTACTCCGGCACAAATTCATAAGATGTAGTGCAATGGCATGATATCCTCGAGATACCAGGGAGATAATACTCGAAGGCATATCAAATTAAAGGTTCAAGTGGGGTGTATTGATCTATAGAAGACAAGCGCTTTTACTTGTCTGAGAAATGGAATCAAAGAAAGAAATTATGGTCGGAACCACGATTGCAAAGGATCAATTCACAGATCCAGATGATATTTTCAAGGAAATAGTTACTATTGCAAGAAGCTTCCATGATAGGATCTACATCGTGTCCATGGGCATGAACACAAAGGTTCAAGGTCGACTCCCACTTTGTCAATGCATAACCTTCCATTCACCTCTCGTATTTCAAAAATGACATTAGTTCTTGAAAGTTTTACCTGGTGCAATACCAGATAAGTATGACCCGTGAAATCTTTCAGGTTCACACGGATTAGGGAACGCATAGGTTCAACCCATCAGCGCATCTTAGGAACATATACCACAAACTTCAATAGTAATTAACACAAGCTCGATAGTAGAGCATGGGTGACAAAAGGAGAGGATACAATTTACCGAGTGCATTATGTATCAGGGAAAGATCTTCTCGAGGTTTTTGTATACAAAGGACACTGTCGGATGATATTACAACAAAGGATTCGACGGTCCATAGCGGAGTTGATGTGAGTATCGGTACACAAGCAGAGGAAGAAACAATGCGAAGGCATTGGATTATAGAAGGAACTGACTAATTCAAAGCTCAATGTAGAGAATCATGATTTCTGATTCAAGGGATCAGAAGCAAACGCTCTGATTAAGGATGGTTAAGCTGAATAGACTTAGGGGTACAATCAATGACAATTTGATTGGTCGATAAACAGATCATGTTCAAAATGACATCTCAGCCGGAAACGTAATTTTAAAAGAATCAACCGATGATTGCGTGCATTTGCACTCATGTTGAATCAATAGGATCAAAATGAGGGTCAAAAGAGACTAATGAATGTTGCTAGACCTATGGGAAGCAACCATAATGCAAGCAGACAAGTATATGTAGAGCAATAGTTTTAAAGAGGATTCTCGAATGATCGGATAGAATTTCGAAGTATCATATGAAACATATGAACAATTGGGGATGATGAATACTCGCTAAGTGCGAGTAATTATTTGCAGGGTATTCATGTGGTAAGGAACTGCAAAGCAGTAGACACAAGGTATTCTCATATCAATAGAGAGCAAGATCATCCAGGGATAAAAGCAAGAACGACAGGTGTATGTATTTATCCATAGGGATATTTCGGTGGTAGGGAATTGCAAAAGCAATAGGCACAAAGTCTCGAGAGAATATCAAAGTGTATCTTTGGAATCCTTCGGTGCACCAAGCAATCATCTGGAGTGAGGGGCTCTCCGGGAGAAAGTAGTTACGAGAACCTAGTGTTAGATTTAGCAAAAATCATTTAACCCGAGTAGAAGAGAGATCAGAATCCTAGAGTATAGACGAGGAGTAAAAGATCCTAATACCACCCAATGCCGACGTGGGCCCATGGGCCACACAGCCATGTTAGTAAAACAGTTTTCATCGACTAGACTCAACTTCGGCCAAGGAGTTGGAAAGGGGGATTCCTATAGACAGTCGGCTCTGATACCAACTTGTGACGCCCCCGATTCATTCGTACACTAATCATACACACAAACGTGTACGATCAAGTTCAGGGACTCACGGGAAGATATCACAACACAACTCTACAAATAAAATAAGTCATACAAGAATCATAATACAAGCGAGGGGCCTCGAGGGCTCGAATACAAGTGCTCGATCATAGATGAGTCAGCGGAAGCAACAATATCTGAGTACATACATAAGTTAAACAAGTTGCCATAAGATGGCTAGCACAAACTGGGATACAGATCGAAAGAGGCACAAGCCACCTGCCTGGGATCCTCCTAACTACTCCTGGTCGTCGTCAGCGGCCTGCACGTAGTAGTAGGCACCTCCAGTGTAGTAGGAGTCGTTGTCGACGGTGGCGTCTGGCTCCTGGGCTCCAACGTCTGGTTGCGGCATCCGGGAAGAAGAGGGAAAAGGGGGAAACGAGGGAGCAAAGCAACCGTGAGTACTCATCCAAAGTACTCGCAAGCAAGGAGCTACACTACATATGCATGGGTATATGTGTAAGGAGGCAATATCAGTGGACTGAACTGCAGAATGCCAGAATAAGAGGGGGATAGCTAGTCCTATCGAAGACTATGCTTCTGGCAGCCTCTGTCTTGCAGCATGTAGACGAGAGTAGATTGAAGTCCTCCAAGTAGCATCATGTAGCATAATCCTACCCGGTGATCCTCCCCTCTCGCCCTGTGGAAAAGCGATCGCCGGGTTGTCTGCGGAACTTGCCTGGGTGTGTTTTATTAAGTATTCGGTTCTAGTTGTCATAAGGTCAAGGTACAACTCTGGGTCGTCCTTTTACCGAGGGACACGGCTATTCGAATAGATAAACTTCCCTGCAGGGGTGCACCACATAACCCAACACGCTCGATCCCATTTGGCCGGACACACTTTCCTGGGTCATGCCCGGCCTCGGAAGATCAACACGTCGCAGCTCCACCTAGGCACAACAGAGAGGTCAACACGTAGGTCTAAATCCTATGCGCGCAGGGGTCTGGGCCCATCGCCCATTACACACCTGCATATTGCGTATGCGACCGGAAGCAGGCCTAGCTGCCTTAATGCAAGAGCAGGCTTACGGTCCAATCCGGCACGCGCCGCTCAGTCGCTGATGTCATGAAGGCTTCGGCTGATACCACGACGACGAGTGCCCATATCTTTCCCGCGTAGTTGGTTAGTGCGTATAGGCCATTAGCCAGACTTAGATCAAATACCAAGATCTAGTTAAGCGTGTTATTATGAAGCAACCACGAACACCGACCAGGGCCAGGCCCACCTCTCGCCTAGGTGGTCTCAACCTGCCCTGTCGCTCCGCCACAAAGATCCACACAGAGGGTCGTCGGGACAAATGTCCTTTCAGCCCCCAATCCGTGAATCACTCGCGGGTACTCAACGAGCTGACCCGACTTTAGTCACCATCTGTATAGTATGTATATATGTATAAAATACCCGTGATCACCTCCCGAGTGATCACAGCCTGATAGTATAGCAAGGCAGACTGACAAGAATGTAGGGCCAATGATGATAAACTAGCATACTATACTAAGCATTTAGGATTGCGGGTAAGGTATCAATGACTGTAGCAACAATGATAGGCTATGCAACCGGATAGGAGTAACCGAACAGTAACATGCTACACTACTCTAATGCAAGCAGTATAGAGGAGAATAGGCGTTATCTGGTGATCAAGGGGGGGATTGCCTGGTTGCTCTGGCAAGAAGGAGGGGTCGTCAACACCGTAGTCGAACTGGGCAGCAGTAGCGTCGGTCTCGTAGTCTACCTGAGAGAAGAGGGGGAAGAAACAGTAAATATAATGCAACCATAAGCATGACGATGCATGACATGACAATGAGCGGTGTTAGGTGTGCCCTAACGCGGTAGTAGGTGATACGGGCGAAAGGGGGAAACATCCGGGAAAGTATCCCCGGTGTGTCGCATTTTCGGACAGGTGAACCGGAGGGGGAAAGTTGCAAGTTCACTATGCCAGGGATGCGTGGCGGACGAACGGGCTGCGCATCTGGATTCGCCTCGTCATTCTGAGCAACTTTCATGTACAAAGTTTTTTCATCCGAGCTACGACTTATTTTATATTAATTTTAAAAGATTTAAATCATTTTTAGGATTAAGAGTATTAATTAAATCAAAAGGCATTTATGACGTCATCATGACATCAGCATGATGCAAGCGGTAAAAGTTGACCGTTGACCAGTCAACTAATGGGTGGGTCCGGTATGTCATAGGCTGTTATCTAATTGACAATAGTTAGATTTATCAGCAGGTTAATTAGGTTTAATTAACTAGATTGATTAAGTTAATTAAGTTAATTAATTAATTAATTAATTGTTATTATTATTATTATTATTATTATTATTATTTCTTTTTTTAATGAAAACATTCTAGGCGTGGGGCCCCGTTGTCAATGGCCCCAGGGGCCATAACGGGTTGGGCACTAGCGGGCGCCGTGTGCGGGGCAAACACGCCTGGGCACCCGCCCAGCTCAGCCGCGGCCTAAGCGGCAAAGCACACGCGGGCCGGAGGGGCGAGGCCCGGCGAGGGAGGAGCTGTGGACGGCGGTGGGAGGTGGCGAGCGGGCGCGTGCCGGCGACCGCCGGGTGCGGCGCAAGGAGGAGCGGACGGGGCCGGTCGGCGCGACGAGGGAGGGGGCTGCAGCAGGGGGTGAGCAGGGTGTGGTAGAGGACTGGCATAGGGAGCGAGCACGAGAGGCGTGGCCCGGTGCTGCGAGTGCGGCGACGTGGCCGGGAAGTGAGGAGAGGAGGGAGGCGCTCACAGGGGCCTTAGGGATTGGCAATGGGCTCGAGGAGGCCTTCGGGAATGAGGTCGGCGACACGAGCAGACCAGCGAGGTGGAGACGAGGAGGCGCGGTCCAGCGAGGAAGGCAGTCCGGTGAGGTGGCGAGGTGGCTCTGGTGACGGGGAGTCGAGGGCGACGGGGCGGCTGGCAGAGGCAGCGGGGCGCACGCGGCTGGCTAGGGAGTGGAGTGGGGGAGGCGGAGCGGTTGGGGACGGTGGAGGACAGCGACGGGCGGGATCAGGGCGATCCCGATCCAGATCGTTGGAGGGAAGGGGGGTGAGTGGGGGCGAGGGGAGTGGGGAGTAGGGCGACTCGGGAGGAACCGCTAGGGTTCGGTCGCCCTAGGGGTGATGTAGGCGCCGACTGGGCCGACCTGTTTGGCACCGAGGCCATCTGGGCCGTGGCCCAGCAATGGGGGGGGGGGTTCTTCCTTTTTTTCTAGTTAGTTTTAATTTTAGTTCTTTTATTTATTTTCGTTATTTCCTTTTCTGTTTATATTTTAGGATCTAATTATTTTAGTTTGAAAAAAAAAACATCCTTCGCACCTGGATTAGCATATCAAGTTAGACCAGTGCCTTAGAAAATATTATATTAACTATAAATGGTATTTACTTAATTGTTACCTACCATTTTAATTATTCTAGAGCCTTTAAACATTTTATAAAAGTGGGGTTTCTTCACCATAATTACCCTTGCATTATTTGGCACAACTCGAACATTTTAGTTTAAATGTTTGAAAACTTTTACCATTTGATTTGATTTTGAATTTGAATTTGAATCAGTTTCGAACTAACGCGAGATTAGCAACAGTAACCGTGGTGATGTGGCATCATTAACAGAGGTTTACTGTAGCTTAATTATCCGGGCGTCACAATACCCCCCGATACTAGCCATAGATTCATCAAAATAAGCAAACAACACATGAAAAACAGAATCTATCAAAAACCGAACAGTCTGTAGCAATCTGTAACTTTCTAATACTTACGGAACCCCAAAAATTCATAAATAAATTGGTGGACGTGAGGAATTTGTCTATTAATCATCTGCAAAAGTAATCAACCTACAAGCACTCTCCAGTAAAAAATGGCAGCTAATCTCATGAGCGCTAAAGTTTCTGTTTTTTACAGCAAGATCATAAAGACTTCACCCAAGTCTCCCGAAAGGATCTACTTGGCAAAAACACTAAATAAAACATAAAACCACATCTAACCAGAGACTAGATGAATTATTTATTACTAAACAGGAACGAAAAGTAAAGAACAAAAATAAAATTGGGTTGCCTCCCAACAAGCGCTATCGTTTAATGCCCCTAGCTAGGCATAAAAGCAAGAATAGATCTAAGTATCACCATAATGATAAGGTAAATCACAAAAACTCATCTCATATTCCCTATGTTCAGCAGAAAGTTTTCTTTGTGGCAAGCAAAAGTAATCAAAAGGGCTAAATTTAATGGTACAGAAGTCCCCATGATCAATCTCGGGAGGTATGGGTTCCTCCTTTGGCCCCTCATATTGCACAACCATTTCATCATTATAAGCATTGTTTTGGTAGAAAGTCATGAGCCTTAGATCTAGAGAAAATCCTAACCCGTTGTTTTGAATAGCAAAATCATCATTAAGTTCGGAGATTCTATCAACTAGAACATCGGTAGGAACCTTTTTTCGAAGGTTTTCATTATAAGCAACATGGTCTAAAGATCGTAAACGCATTATGTCTTCTTGATTAAAAAGGATCGCCTCTATGGGAGGACGACAAGCGTCCACCCTATAGTGCGCAAAAATTACTTTGGCTTCTTTGATTATAAATCTGAACTCATGTGCCAAAAAGATAGTAGATGCACGCTTAATAGAAGAATGCTCAGTATTGGAAAATTCTAGGAAAATCCTTTGTATGAAAGGGATATGGCATCCGCAAGACTACTAGTTCTATGAAGAATAGATCCACCCATAGCGGGCAAAGCACCAGCACAAGTAAAGAAATCTTGAATAACCCTATTCCAATAATATTACCACTACCGATTCAAAACTTTTTAGTATGTAAGATGGTGGGTTCTTCAGCAGGATCATCAAAACCATCAAAGTTTCCTACATTATTACTATTGTCCTTATCAACGATAACCTCCCCAGTTTCAGACGTAGTGGCAGCAAATACAAAAAGCAAGCAAAAAAGAGGCGAACGGGAAAAAGAGAGCGAATAAAATGGCAAGGGTGAAGTGGGGGAGAGGAAAACGAGGGATAAGAGTTTGTGATGGGTACTTGGTATGTCTTGACTTGTGTGTAGACTCCTCGGAAACGGTGCCAGAAATCCTTCTTGCTACCTCTTGAGTATGCGTTGGTTTTCCCTTGAAGAGGAAAGGGTGATGCAGCAAAGTAGCGTAAGTATTTCCCTCAGTTTTTGAGAACCAAGGTATCAATCCAGTAGGAGGCTACACTCAAATCCATCGTACCCGCACAAACAAATAAGAACCTTGCAACCAACACGATAAAGGGGTTGTAAATCCCTTCACGGCCACTTGCAAAAGTGAGATTTGATAGACATAATAAGACAAATATTTTTGGTATTTTTATGATATAGATTGGAAAGTAAAGTGCATTGTTATGAGAATATCTAGGCATGATCATGTATATAGGCATCACGTCCGCGACAAGTAGATCGAAATGATTCCGCATCTACTACTATTACTCCACACATCGACCACTAGCCAGCATGCATCTAGAGTATTAAGTTCATAAGAACAGACTAACGCATTAGGCAAGATGACATGATGTAGAGGGATAAACTCAAGCAATATGATATAAACCCCATCTTTTTATCCTCGATGGCAACAATACAATACATGCCTTGCTGCCCCTACTGTCACTGGGAAAGGACACCGCAAGATTGAACCCAAAGCTAAGCACTTCTCCCATTGCAAGAAAGATCAATCTAGTAAAGCAAAATGATAATTCGAAGAGCCTTGCAAAGATAACAAATCATACATAAAAAAATTCAGAGGAGATTCAAATATTATTCATAGATAATCGTGATCATAAACCCACAATTCATCGGATCTCGAGAAACACACCACAAAAAGAATTGCATCGAATAGATCTCCAAGAAGATCGAGGAGAAACTTTGTATTGAGATCCCAAGAGAGAGAAGAAGCCATCTAGCTAATAACTATGGACCCGAAGGTCTGTGGTAAACTACTCACACTTCATCGAAGAGGCTATGGTGTTGATGTAGAAGCCCTCTGTGATCGATTCCCCCTCCGGCGAAGCGCCGGAAAAGGCCCCAAGATGGGATCTCACGGGTACAGAAGGTTGCGGCAGTGGAAATAGGGTTTCGTGGTGCTCCAGGATGTTTTCTGGGTATATGAGTATATATAGGTGAAGGAAGTCGGTCAGGGGAGCCACGAGGGGCCCACGAGGGTAGGGGGCGCGCCTACGCCCCTAGATGCACCCTCCTTCCTCGTGGCCTCCTCGTTTCTTTCTTGACATCCACTCCAAGTCTCCTGGATTGTGTTTGTTCCAAAAATAACTCTCCCGAAGGTTTCATTCCGTTTGGACTCCGTTTGATATTCCGTTTCTGCGAAACACTGAAATAGGCAAAAAAACAGCAATTTGGACTGGGCCTCCGGTTAATAGGTTAGTCCCAAAAATAATATAAAAGTCTATAATAAAGCCCATTAAACATCCAAAACAGATATTATAATAGCAAGGAACAATCAAAAATTATAGATACATTGGAGACGTATCAATATCGCACAAGCTACCATAGGGAGCATTCATTTCCCTTCCATACATTACTTTGCTCTCTTTATAGGTAGATGTGTTAACGGTAAAGATGAACTTTGTCACATGTGCGTCCCACTTAGTGTCCTCAAGAGTGCGGTATTAGGTGATAAACAATATAACTTGGGGGCCATTGTTGCACAGAGGTTACATCTTAATGGTAAAAGTGGGTATTTATTTGGTGGAATTTATGCAACTCGTTTAGCTGATTATCTTGGTGTACCCATACATGGAAACGATATTGAGTTGCCACCTGATTTTCCAGATTATAATGCTATGGTTTGCCATCAGTTTCTTGAGAGGAACAAACAGTTCCTCCAATACCGACTAATCTTTAATAAACAGCATGCTGTCCATATTACTCTCCCTGCAAACATGAGATATTTTATAACCAGGGAGGAGGCAAATGAATATGAGAGGAGGACGGAGGCAGCTCGCCTCCAAGCTGCAGCTCTCCAGGCAGGAGCTGCTGCATCTCAGTACAACCCCAACTACGACTTTGGATATCCGCCAGGCCAGCAGTGGCCATAGACCAACTTAGGCCAAAAGCCTAAGCTTGGCAGAGTACGTATTTCTCACCGACATTACATTCATGTTCACACGCTCATTCTAAGTTGTTGGTATTCATACTTTTTCATTGTACTATCGATGCTTGTTTATTTTCTTTTCTTGCTTTGTTCTTGTGTGTTTGAAAAACCTTGAGAAAAACAAAGAAGTTAGTTGTAGCTTTTAGCTAGTTTACTTTCCATGCTTGTAGTAGTAACATTAAAAGAAAACCCAAAAAGATTGTTCGTTCTTCTTTTGCTTGTTGGGAGCATTCCCATGTAAATAGTTTTATTTTCTTTGAAGTTCTTTTCTTTTCTTTGGGGTCGAGAGGAGAAAACCACGAGCCCATATTATGAGTGTCTCTCATATGCATTATTGTTGATCTAACCAAGAGCCCGTATTACCTTGTCTTCTCAGTTGAATTAAATGTTTGCAGATTCCAGCTTAGTCCAATGCACGTGCACTATTATTATTATCCACACCGTTCGGTCGTGCAAGTGAAAGGCAATAATGACGATATATGATGAAATGATTGAGATGAGAGAAGCTGGTATGAACTCGACCTATCTTGTTTTTGTAAATATGATTAGATCATTGTTCCTGATTCAGCCCATTATGAATCAAACATGTTTGCAAGGACAATTAGAGATTATAGTTATTATGCCTTGTTTAATTAGCTAGGAGTTTATAATGGTTTACCTTGCGTGCCAACATGCTATTAAAATGGTTGTGATGTGGTATGATAGGGTGGTATCCTCCTTTGAATGATTCGAGTGGCTTGACTTGGCACATGTTCACGCATGTAGTTGAAACAAAATCAACATAGCCTTCACGATATTTATGTTCATGGTGATTTATATCCTACTCATGCTTGCACTCATTGTTGGTTAATCTTAATGCATGTTCATGACTGTTGTCGCTCTCTAGTTGGTCGCTTCCCAGTCTCTTTCTAGCCATCACTTGTACTAAGTGGGAATAGTGCTTGTGCATCCACTTCCATAAACCCCAAAGTTATTCCATATGAGTCCACCATACCTACCTATATGCGGTATTTAACAAATATTTTAAATAGCGCGCTACAAAATATAGCGAGGCCCTTCTCTAAATGCTACACAAGTTATAGCGCGCTAATAGCGTGCTATATTTTAACATAGCGTTTGCAAAAAAAACAAATATATCTAGAAATAAAGTATTTAAGCAACTAATTTTTTCATAGGAGCAAGCAATATATGCATAAGGGCCAAATCCAGCACATAAAAAGGAGTGAGAAAGGGATGAGAAGTGAGAACTAGGGTTAGCCGGTTAGGTCTCGTGGGAGAATCTGATAAAAGGAGTGAGAAAGCTAGTGGTCGTGGGTTGGTTTTGGCCTGCTGGGCTGTGCTTATATCAGTTTTGCATGGTCTGCATGTTGTAACGTTACAACGTTACAACATTATAGCGTGTGTAGCGTGCTAATTACGCGATTAGCGCCGTAGCGTCCGATTTTGCCAAAACGTAACGTCTCCCTTCCAAATATGCTCTAACCGCGTTATAACGACGAAATAGCGTGTTATTTAAAATATTGTATTTAACTGCCGTTCCAAGTAAATTTGCATGTGCCATACTCTAAACCTTCAAATGAAATTATGTTTTGTATGCTCGAATAGCTCATGTATCAACTAGGGTTGTCTATATATTCCATGCTAGGTGGGTTATTCTCACGATGAGTGGACTCCGCTCATCATTCACGAGAAAATGGCCGGTAACCGGGATGCCCAGTCCCATGCACAAATCAAATCAAAATAATTGCATACAGAACTCCCCCAGGATTGTTGTTAGTTGGATGGTACCCGTTGTTTCGGACCAGCCATGGAATGTGCTCATTGGTGGCGGGAGGGTATAAACTTTACCGTTCTGTTTGGGAACCGCCTATAATGTATGTAGCATGGAAGATATCGAGATCTCTTGGTTGTTATGTTGACAATAAAAGTATGCCACTCAAAATATTATTTATCTCTATTTCAAAACTCGAGCTCTGGCACCTCTGCAAATTCCTGCTTCCCTGTGCAAAGGGCCTATCTATTTACTTTTATGTTGAGTCATCATCCTCTTATTAAAAAGCACCAGTTAGAGAGCACCATTATCATTTGCATGCATTGCTATTAATTTATATTGAGTATGATTGTGACTGCATCTCTTTTGCCATGAATTACAATGTCTAGTCAGTCTTTGATCTTCAGGGGTGCTCTGCGTTTATGTTTTGCGGTCTCAAAAAGGGATAGCAAGATACCACCTTGTTATATCATATTATTATTGTTTCGAGAAAGGGTTATCATCTGATATTTATTATTATTGGTCGCTAGTTGATTATGCCATTGATATGAGTAAATGTGAGACCTAAGTGTTATTGTGAATATGGTTAGTTCATAATCTTTGCTTAAAACTTGAATGATGGCTTTACATATTTGCAACAACAAGATCAAATAGAGTTTGTAAAAGTTTTTCTTTATCACTTTTAGTTTGTCAACTGAATTGCTTGAGGACAAGCAAAGGTTTAAGATTGGGGGACTTGATACGTCTCCAACGTATCTACTTTCCCAAACACTTTTGCCCTTGTTTTGGACTCTAATTTGCATGATTTGAATGGAACTAACCCGGACTGACGCTGTTTTCAACAGAATTGCCATGGTGTTGTTTTTGTGCAGAAATAAAAGTTCTAGGAATGACCTGAAACTTCACGGAGTCACGTTTTGGAATTAATAAAAAATATTGGCGAAAGAATCAATGGAGGGGGACCCACACCCTGTCCATGAGGGTGCAGGGTGCGCCCACCACCCCTGGGGCGCGCCCCCTGCCTCGTTGGTCCCCTGGACCTCCACTGGCCTCAACTCCATCTCTATATATTCATGTTTGGGGAGAAAAAAAATAGAGAAGGATTCATCGCGTTTTACGATACGGAACCGGCGCCAAGCCCTAATCTTCATCGGGAGGGCTGACCTAGAGTCCGTTCAGGGCTCCGGAGAGGGGAATCCATCGCCATCATCATCATCAACCATCCTCCATCACCGATTTCATGATGCTCACCGTCGTGCGCTGGATGGTGATGAGTTGGATGAGATTTACTATGTAATCGAGTTAGTTTTGTTAGGGTTTGATCCCTAGTATCCATTATGTTCTAAGATTGATGCTGCTATGACTTTGCCATGCTTAATGTTTGTCACTAGGGCCCGAGTGCAATGATTTCAGATCTGAACCTATTATGTTGTCATGAATATATGTTGGTTATTGATCCTATCTTGCAAGTCAATAGTCACCTACCACATGTTATGATCTGGCAAACCCTGGGGTTACAATAGTCGGGACACTTCCCGGTGATGAACGTAGTTTGAGGAGTTTGTGTATTCACTAAGTGCTAATGCTTTGGTCCGGTACTCTATTAAAAGGAGGCCTTAATATCCCTTAGTTTCCAATAGGACCCCGCTGCCACAGGAGGGTAGGACAAAAGATGTCATGCAAGTTCCTTTCCATAAGCAGGTATGACTATATTCGGTATACATGCCTACATTATATTGATGAACTCGAGCTAGTTCTGTGTCACCCTATGTTATAACTGTTGCATGATGAATTGCATCCGATATAATTATCCATCATTGATCCATTGCCTACGAGCTTTTCACATATTGATCTTTGCTTAGTGACTTCTCCGTTGCCACTGTTATGATTTCTACAAAACTGCTACTATTACTTTTGCCACTGTTACCATTACTTCTTTACTACTTTGCTACTAAATACTTTGCTGCAGATATTAAGTCTTCTAGGTGTGGTTGAATTGAGAACTCGGCTGCTAATACTTGAGAATATTCTTTGGCTCCCCTTGTGTCAAATCAATAAATTTGGGTTGAATACTCTACCCTCGAAAACTGTTGTGATCCTCTATACTTGTGGGTTATCAGTGAACAAAACAAAAATATTCAAAAAGAATTGCAACACCAAGAGGAACTAGGGTCGAAAGTCTTGCAAGACTATATGTTTCTACTATAGAGAGAAAGGACACTGGAAGAGAAATTGCTTGAAATATCAGCAGAATAATAAGAATGCATCTTCTGGTAAAGTTTTAGATGTTATAAAAGTTAATGTTATTGATATTTTACTCACTGAAAATTCCAACTCATGGGTATTTGAGACCGGATCTATTGCGCACATCTGCAACATGATGCAGGGACTATGAAGATTCACAGGCTTGGAAGAAATGAAGTTGTGATGCGTGTTAGGAATGGTGATGGGATCGCCGCTCCATCGGTGTCATGTCTTTAAGTTCAACTTTGGGATTTATCTTAGAGCTAAGTAATTGTTATTTTGTTCCAAAGTTATATAAGAACATTATCTCTGGATCATGTTTGATAAGTTATGGTTATTCTTATAAATCATAGAATATTGGTTGTTTGATATATTATAAGGGTATGTTTTATGGATTCGCACCCATGGTTGGTGTATTATTCAGATTGGATCTTGAACGGGAAATATATGTCTACAGCATTAATGTTAAACATCCTAAGACTGATAATACCACTTACATGTAGTACCACCATCTTGGTCATATCGAAAAGAAAAATGTGCAAAAGCTTCATAAAGATGGAGTATTAACATCATTTGATTTTCAATCATTAGAAACGTGTGAGGCTTGCCCGATGGGTTAAATGGCTAAAACGTCGTTCACTGGTCATCTTGAACATGCGCTTGAATTTTTGGATATAATACATAGTGATGTATGTGGTCCAATGAGTATACCAGCGCATGGTGGATACTTATACTTCGTAACATTCACTGATGATTTGTGTATATATGTTTATATCTACTTGATGGAACATAAGTCTGAAACATTTGAAAACTTCAAAGAATTTCATAATGAATTTGAGAATCATTGTGGCAAAAATATAAAGTTGCTATGATCAGATCGTGAAGGAAAATATCTAAGTCATGAGTTTAGCAAACATCTAAGTGAATGTGTAATATTCTCACAAATTACTCCTCCCGGAACTCAATAGAGGAATGGAGTGTCTAAAAGGCGTAACCGAACCTTTTTATACATGGTGAGGTTAAAGATGTCATTTAGCAATCCACCTTTATCATTTTGGGTATATACACTTGAAACAACAACATATACACTAAATAGAGCATCGTCTAAGTCTATTAAGATGACTCCATATGAGTTATGGAATGTGAAGAAACCCAATTTGTCGCATCTCAAGATTTTGGGTTGTGAAACTTATGTAAAAAATTCATCCAAATATCCTTGATCCCAAAGTAGTCAAATGCTACTTTGTAGGTTATCATAAAGAAACAATTGGGTATTCCTTCTATCGGAAGTCCAAAGACAAAGTGTTTGTCACAGAGAATGGACACTTTCTCGAGAAAGAGTTTCTCGCTAAAGAAGTAAGTGGGAGGACAATACAACTTGATGAGATTACTGAATCTTCAGAAGTGAATACGACTAATGAAATGGAATCTCTTCTAGAAGTAGTCCACACGACTACACCGGAAGTTACTACACCAGGTGTAGAAATTCCAATAAAGACTGATGAGGTCACCTACTACAAGTAGGATCAAGGACCTGTCATCTAGGGCCCACCTAGGGCCCCACACCATCATTGGTGGGTCTCAAGACCGCATGAGCATTTGGATGTGAATATCAGGAGGTCCACTCGGAGACCTCGATGACACATGGCGATTTCCTTCCAGTCGGCATGACCACCATCACTCAGACAAGAGAGGTGAAGGGATGACATGGGAAATGCAACGGTCGAGGGATCCTAAGTCATTCTTAAAGTAGAGTCATAGCTACCATCACCTATAACTATTGTAGTTATGACTATTTATGCTTGTAACGGCTGTAGTTAAGAGCATTAAGTGCCCCGATGATGTGGGAGTAATGGAGGCTGCGACGCACTCTACATAATCCACACTCCTCCTGGGCTGGGGTTAATCAATCTCTAAAAATCATACCCCCCCCCAAAGAAAACAGGCCTCAGGGCACGAGACGTACGGCTATTACCACCTCCGAGAGGGGCCTAAACTTGCTAAACACCAAGTGTTACACCTATGCTATACCTAGGCTCTGCCCCTCTTTCGTGCCCCTAGTACTCATTGTCAAGATCGTAACCCCAACAGTTGGCACCCACCATGGGGCAAGGCGTCTAGCATATTTTACGGTGCAGGTGGATTTTCTTCATCGTTGTCATCATGTTAGTCGGTGGTGAGATCCATTTCGGAGCACTCAGCTTCATCGTCGACGACCCAGTGTGGCTTCATGAAGCCATACTGGACATGGAGGCGATGTCCATCCGTGACGCAGTGCACTTCCACACATCCTTGTTTGGAGTCCTTCTCCAATAGCCCTCGGTTCCATACGGAGTGGCTCCTCTCCTTTCTGTTGCATGCCATCATAAACGCTCCGGACGCTCACGGCTATGGAGCTGGATTAGGCATGCCATGGCCCTTCAGGCCGCGGTGGAACATGTGGCGGCTCTCGAGTCTAACGAGCCCGCCCTCGACCTTTATGATGGGCTTCACGATGACTCCTACGACAAGTCTGAGTGCTAAAGTGTCGAGTCAACTATAGACGTCCTCATGGCAGACAACGCAGAGCATCACGTGCCTCGGGGGTTCACGGGGCCCTGGGACGGCTGTGCGTCCACTTCGTGCGGGAACATAACTGGCGGCAGCGAGAACAACCTCTCCCCTGATCATGAGCTGTACGTCCCTCAGGCTCTCACTTGGGAGCAGCACGAGGAGCTCCATTGGAGGAATGAACCATTCCTCGACACCCACATCACTGGGATGACTCTAAAAGCTCTGGCCATGGAGTCGATGCGCTTGGCCACTTTGGCCGAGTGAGACCGCCTTGAGCGGCTGCAGAAGGAGGTGGATGATCATGCCCGCCATCAGCCTAGCTCCAGTCTGCACAAGCGTCGGCTCTTCCTGAGTGATCAGCCTCGGAAATACCAGGTCCTTAGCTCTCCGCTGGAAAATTTAGTGGCGACTACTCGGATTGCTAATTCCATCTAGCCCTCCAGTTCCATGGCTGGGAGGGAATCCATCAGACCTAGGCGCTACTAAAGATGATGTTGTCGCCATAGTGTGTCGGTGCGCGCCTAGACCATCTAGTCGGTTCATAGCCCACTCGGCTCTGGGAGGCATCGAGCATCGTCCTCTTCAAAATAGCAGCACGGGGAGAAGATGCGTGATCAAGTCGCTTCACCCCGATGGAATGACGAGTATGATCTTACTCTAATGCCCACGATGACAGATAGACAGATGGTGTTAATCTAATACCGTTCCACCACACCATACAAGGGATCCCCGAGATCCATAGTTCAATGCGAGATCCGTTCTCACTCAGAATTTGGTCAATGGGCATCGGGCTATGAGAGAAGGCCTCGATGCTGATGTGCCGAGTGGTTCTGCACCCTATGGCCCCGAGTGCTTTTGACCGTACATTTGGGCTGCGGAGATTCCCAACAACATCAACTTGGCTACAAGGATCAGTAAATTCACTGGTGAGTGGCTGATCAGTAAATTCCCGCTGGCGCCTCCCTGGCTCCGCTTGTCGTGGCTCACGTCACCCACGTGCGTCGTGAGGCAGGGTGGGGAGCCTAGAAGTGTCCGCCCCTCGGGAGGCCGCTCCTCAAGAAGCCTTCGAGGCGCCTGAAGATGCTTGTCGTTGCTCGCCTCGCGAGGCGGGGGTCTCACGAGGGCTTGGTTCATGAAGTCTTAATGTTGGGTCGCGTCGAGCCTTCAATGGAGCCATGCGCTGGGCCTCAGGCAGACGGGCCTAGGTACCCCCAGTCCCAGAGCCCCAACAGTAGTCCTCGGGCCCATGCTGTGCATGGCCTCGCTTGGAAGTGGAGGCGAAGAAGAGTGGGTGAAGCGACATGAGCCCCAACTGCCTGCGGGCCAGGCTCGACACGTGGCATGCGACGGGGCACGGGACACCACCACTTCCCCGCATCGCCTCGACGACTACCCAGGCTAACATAAAGCCTGGCGCGCGCCACGGGAACATCATTACTCTCCCCTACGCCCCCATCCGCCACCTCCTTCCTTCTCGAGCTAGCTTACCCTCACCTTGCCAGGGCTGAAACTGATCTCGATCCACCATGCCTCCATGGCCCCTACAAGGAAAAAGAGCTCGGCGGTGGCAGCGGAGCCCCGAACAGGACCCGAGCCAGCCCTGGACTAGTCCATGGTGCTCAATCGCGAGGGACTTGACAAGGTCTGCCCAATGATTGCGTCGGACTTCAATGAGTGGAAGGGAACTAGGGTTTCGCCCGCCTCATGGGCTCGTGCGGAGCTAGAGGCCACCATGGTCGCCATTCATCTGCCCTCGATCTTCACCGGCTTGCTCCCCCGTTCTTCGATTTCTTCAATGTCGTACTCACGCACTAGCAGGTGCACGTGCTGCACTTAGACCCGAAGTCCATCCTTCTCCTCTGAGCCTTTGCCTTCCTATGCGAGGCCTTCGTGGGCGTGGATACCTTGATGGCACTGCTCTGCCACTTCTTCAGCGTGCCGATGACCGCCACCGACCAGTGCTCTGGGTGAGTGTCGCTCTAGGCCGCGTGTGCCATGGCGAGCGATGGCATTGACATGGTGATCAACCACGAAGCCGAGGGCTTCTGGCAGCAGTGGGTGTACGCAGACGCTGCCCAGTTCAGCCCCTTGGTGCAGATACGTGCATCTCTAGCTGTGGTGACCTTTGGATGGGCGCACGAGAGGCTCACCGCCCGAGGCTGAAGCGGGTCGTGGGGAGGATGGCCAGCCTGAGGGCGGCATGAGTGACAGCGGCGATGGGGGGTGAAGGAGTTCCTTCGTTGGTGCATCGCTCTCCTTCAACGCCATTCCCACCCCATGTGGGCCTTCACCGGCCCGGGAGATGCAATGCTCCTCCAAGCAGGTCGCTTGCCTCCTGACACGTTGGAAGAGATCGTCCGAGTCCTGACTGGCGAAGTGTCAAGCAAGCTCTCCGAAAGGGGGTACCCCTTGTACAACTACACCAGCAGGGAGGCCTTCATCGGGGGGATTTCACTCTTCAACCAGTGGGGGCTGCTCCCCTGGGGGCCCGGAGGGGCCCCGCGAAAACCCCTTCTTGGCGGTCCCGCTGCTGGCTGGGCCCCGCGGTGCCATATCCTTGGCCATGACAAATGGGGGTGGCAGCGAGACACCCCCTCAGGTCGCCCAGTGGTACATTGTTGTATCATCGGACTTCGGTGGCTCCACCTAGGCCGGGGGCAGGGCGATCGCCCCTGGAGCGGCGAACTGCACGCGGAGCCTCAAGGCGTCGATCCCCGGGCCACATGCTCCCAGGGTGAGGGCCTCACAAGAGAGGGACACCGGCGTGCTGCCAAAGACGGTGAAGAAAAGGAAGTGGGTCGCCAAAGATGAGTGAGTGGTTCGGCTCCCCCTTTCTCCTCCTACGCGGCATGCGGTCCTTAGCTTTCCCTTCTTACAGGTCCTCCTCGAGCGAGGGAATGAAGGATCCCCCGAGCCGAGCGGCGGTCTCCCTGCCACCTGTCATGGACGTGGGGTGCCACGAGTGCACACCTTGCCAAGGCACCACAATCGCGCCTAGGTAGAGGAGCTCTCCCCCACCGCTTATCGAAGATGTGAGGTCGTGCATGACTATCAGGACCCCGATCCTATGTCACACTGATCTAGCATGTAACACGTCATATCACTTTGCGGCCTCACGCACGATATTCCCACGGGTGCCACCTTACCTAGACCGGGACCGTTTGCGCCTTTTGGCTCATGTATATGATTGTGTCGCTAGCATCCATATGACAGAGAACACAGCTGACATGAGTTGTCGTAAACCCAAGGTGGCACAAACTTATAGGGACAGGCATACATAACCGAGCAACAAACGTGTCAATCATGAACATATGAACCCAAGTCATAGCAAGCTACAAGGACTTAAAGGAACAACGTGTGACATTTCCCCAAAGGGACAGACACATGAACGAAGAAGGACACATGCCGGCCAGCCTAAGTGTTCCGGAGCAGTAGCAAGCTACTATGGCTCAGTGGAAGCACTAGGAGACATTTCCCCATAAGACAGGCTACCAAGAATAAACAACTAGGTAGTCGGATGCCACACATAGGTGCATGCATGATGCATGTCCTCACATCTTGTTATACCGGCCATACCCACGCGGGTACACGGTGGAGTTCATTTGACGCGTGTAGTGGTTTTTTACTCGAAGGAGGGTCCTGTACCACGCGTAGACAGAACAAAGTTCGACTTGATGCGTTAGTATTAAATAAAGATATATTCCTCAATGGCACATACAGAATATAAAACGATTGTCGTCAGGAAAAAAGAAAAATCCGCTCCACTATATACAATGGAGCCTGCGTGCCGGGGTTTGTCTCTCGTCACACTATCTCACACAAGGCAGCGGTGGACTCTCTCTCATCATTGGTCACTGATCCGGTCGCATCCCGTCCACCTGTAGAAAGGGAGGATGTGCATCATTTCTCTGTTCGACGGCGTCGAGGCAGCACGTCCTAATCTGCGGTACTTGCCATTCTCTCTTACCAAGCTCTGCGTGATAGGGCCTTCGCCACTTGCTCGCTGCCACAGTATGGGCAGATCCCGTCCGCCGGCGCCCTCCTAGTTACATCTCGACGACCGTCAGGTACAGCTTCCTCCGGCCTTGCTCCACTACCCATCGTCCCATGTTGGTGCATTTAGAAAATCCTGCATGTGGATCTTCTTTAGTTGTTTGCTTAAAACATATCTCGGCCGACATACTTTCCATCTTGCAATCTCGTCCTCAAACAGTTTTTGATAAAACCACCATGCTGCTATCTTTCCCTTATTACATGGAATATGCTTCTTTCTATCGACGTATGTGTCTTCAACTCGTGTTATTGGGAAGTAATTGTTTCCTTTCTACCTCCTTTTGGAAACAGGGCTATCCATTTCACCTTGTTGCTATTGCGACCTTTTGGTGAACTGCACAAATCACTTTTTTCTTAAGAGTGTTTTGTGCAGTTCCGCCAAAATGTCACACGTGCAACGTTTTTACATTTATGTGGGACTGCAGATAGGGAGATTGGTTTTGCTATCCTCCTCATCCAACTCCGTGCCTAATCCTCTCCAATAAGTAGATGGTCCTAAAGAGAGATCGCAGAGGTGATCCGCTATTTATTTGTGTGTTATGTTTCATCATCTGGTTCCACTATTATTGTAATCACACTGACTGAATATCTTTGCAAATAGGGATGATCAGCTCGATTTTAGTAGAGCTGCACAAAATGATCAAATTGTGATGTTGCTCCATACACCTATTTTTTGGCTACAGAGCTGGGTGAAACTAGCTGCCAACCAATGAACATTGTGCCCAGGAAATGGAGCCATGCCTAACAACATCGATCAATTTTTTTATTTGTACACCTTCTCACAACTTTGTCTTCAGTTGTGATGTGAATATTGGCGCTGGTTTGCGAACTGTTGAGATGCATTAGCAGCCATGGTTGTTTCATTTGTATTTGATGATGGAATGTTGTAACGAGACAATCTTTAGGCAAGAGGACACATGAATCCTAAGTTGAAACCTTCATTGCATCACATTACAATTTCATTAGGCTAGCCATAGTGGGAGTAACATAAGTAGTAACATAACATATCCTGAAAAAATTGCTTATATGGCATGGAGTTAATGAGGAAAGAGATGCTTGTGGTAACATAATATGTTACTGTAACATAACACACCCCGAGGCAAAATGAGTCTATATATCAATTAATGAAGACTTACATGTTACCATCCATATGTTTACTACCCAGTATGAAGGTAGTAACATAGACTACTCCACTATGCATGTTACTAGTCTAAGTTAATCCCCACTATGACCAGCCTCTTGCTGGAAAATTATGCGTACATATGAACAAATCCTGAAGGATTGTCAGAAACAATTCAACTTTGTTTGGCTGACATGTGGGACATCCTTCATCCGGCTCCACCTGCCATGTAGCAATATTGAGTGCACAGTTGCAGGGAAGATTCACCCCGGTCGTTGCGCCATAGTAACAATGACTAGTGAGTAGTCAAATCACAAAGCCCCACCTTCGCCATAGTAAGTTGCTCGGACGAAGCAACCATCATTTCTCTCTTCGTTGAATCCGTTGCTACTCTAATATTCCCAGTTTAACAAGTTGCTCGGGCAAAGCAACCATCACTTCACCTTTCCCAGAGTAAGTACTACATGTTTTTTTATTCTAGAAAAAAGCACATGCGAATATTGGACGGTAGAAGCACAGCAACTGAATCAAAATTTGAAACCAACCAATGAACAACTAGTAATGGTCAGCGTTTTCTAGTATCATGTACTCCGTCTGTCCATGTATATAGGGCTTAATGCGTTTTCCGAGACTAACTTTGGCCCTGTTTGGATCCATTGGTTAGAGTTAGTTTGAGATAGTTGGGGATCAAATAGCCCTAAAGTATCAAAACATGAGGGTTACTAGCAAGATGCCCATGCGTTTCACGGAAAATCAAGATGCATTTGTATGAGTAGTTTATCTTGTGGGAGAAAAGGATGAACAAGGGAAGCCTTATTTGCAAATTTGGAGATGGATGTGGGTATATTTTTGCAAAATTTCCATTGTTTCCTTCCTATCCGTCAGATATAAATCGGACGGCCTATATTGCAGAATGGCAGGCACACCATCATCACCAACTCTGTTTTTCATAAGAGTAGAGAAATTGGAGCAGGTTGCACCAAACCCACCAAAAAAAACTATCCGACCCAAGAGGTGTTAATTGGTGCTAGTTCTCGTGGGGCCCACTAAAAAATCACTTTTCTCTCTCCATCAAGTGCATTTATTGTAAATCTAACCCTATCATCCAAACACCTCTTTGGCTAGAGTTAGTTCAGGGTTAGTCATGAGTTAGTCTAACCTCTAGCTAAGTTAGAGTATCCAAACAGGAGCAGTATAGGACATGGAAATTGCTCAAAGCATATCGTAAAATTCGTACGTGAAAGGGTCTTTTTTTTAAAATCGAACATGAAAGGATCTTCGAATGATATAATTTGCAAATTACATAAAATCTTATCAATAGTCAAAGGAAACCTCGAAGAATACATTAGGCCCTATATAAAATCTTATATCAATAGTCAAAACCAAGTGTTACTACTACACCAAACAAGTTCAAAATGAGAAACTGGACCCACTCACGGCACGACACGCATGTCTCGTTTGGTCCGTCGGTCAAAGCACTTCCTCTTCTTGGCATAACAATGGAGTACAGTAATTTTTTTAGAATGCTCTTGGCATGTCGCTAAGATGTGATGAGTTACCGACCTCAATAGACGGCAAAATCGCTAGCCCGCTGCACTTTGAGAGAGACGAGGAATGCTACATGGTGTGAATACCAAAATCCGAGAATAATGATTGTTCTATTTATATGAGAGATATGTTTTATGGTCATGCCCCGCTGGTCAATGGTTTATTCTTAATGAATCTCGAACGTGATGTTACACATATTCATAGTGTGAATACCAAAAGATGTAAGGTTGATAATGATAGTCCCACATACTTGTGGCACTGCCGCCTTGGTCACATTGGTGTCAAGCGCATGAAGAAGATCCATGCAGATGGACTTTTGAAGTCTCTTGATTACGAATAATTTAACACATGTGAACCATGCCTCATGGGAAAAATGACCAAGACTCCGTTCTCCAGAATAATGGAGCGAGCAACCAACTTATTGGAAATCATACATACTGATGTGTGCGGTCCAATGAGCGTTGAGGCTCGCGGAGGCTATTATTATGTTTTCACCCTCACTGATGACTTGAGTAGACATGGGTATGTCTACTTGATGAAACACAAGTCTGAGACCTTTGAAAAGTTCAAGGAATTTCAGAATGAGGTCGAGAATCAACGTGACAGAAAAATAAAGTTCTTACGATCAGATCGTGGGGAGAATATTTGAGTCACGAATTTGGTACGCACTTAAGGAAATGTGGAATTGTTTCACAACTCACGCCGTCTAGAACAACTCAGCGTAACGATGTGTCCGAACGTCGTAATCGCACTCTATTGGATATGGTGTGATCTATGATGTCTCTTACCGATTTACCGCTATCATTTTGGGGATACGCTCTAGAGACACCTACATTCACTTTAAATAGGGCACCGTCTAAATCTGTTGAGACGACACCGTATGAATTATGGTTTGGGAAGAAACCTAAGCTGTCATTTCTAAAAGTTTGGGGATGCGATGCTTATGTCAAGAAACTTCAACCTGAAAAGCTCGAACCCAAGTCGGAAAAATGCGTCTTCATAGGATACCCTAAGGAAACCATTGGATATACCTTCTACCTCAGATTTGAAGGCAAGATCTTTGTTGCCAAGAACGGGTCCTTTCTGGAGAAAGAGTTTCTCTCGAAAGAAGTAAGTGGGAGGAAAGTGGAACTTGATGAAGTACTGCCTCTTGAAGCAGAAAGTAGCACAGCTCAGGAAGATGTTTCTGTGGTGCCTGCACTGACTAAAGAGGAAGTTAATGATGATGATCAAGGTACTTCAGATCAAGTTGCTACTGAACTTTGTAGGTCCACAAGGACACGTTCCACACCAGAATGGTATGGCAACCCTGTCCAAGAAATCATGTTGTTAGACAACGGTGAACCTTCGAACTATGAAGAAGCAATGGCTAGATTCCAACAAATGGCTTGAAGCCTTGCAATCCGAGATAGGATCCATGTATGAAAACAAAGTATGGACTTTGACAGACTTGCCCGATGATCGGCGAGCGATAGAAAATAAATGGATCTTTAAGAAGAAGACGGACGCGGATGGTCATGTTACCATCTATAAGGCTCGGCTTGTCGCTAAGGGTTATTGACAAGTTCAAGGGGTTGACTATGATGAGACTTTCTTACCCGTAGAGAAGCTGAAGTCCGTCCGAATCATGTTAGCAATTGCTGCAATCTATGATTATGAAATATGGCAAATGGACGTCAAAACGGCATTCCTTAACGGCTTCCTTAAGGAAGAATTGTATATGATGCAGCCGGAAGGTTTTGTCGATCCTAAGAATGCTAACAAGGTATGCAAGCTCCAACGCTCCATCTATGGGCTGGTGCAAGCATCTCAGAGTTGGAACATTCGCTTTGATGAAATGATCAAAGCGTTTGGGTTTATGCAGACTTATGGAGAAGCCTGCGTTTACACGAAAGTGAGTGGGAGCTCTGTAGCATTTCTCATATTATATGTGGATGACATACTATTGATGGGAAATCATATAGAACTTTTGGAAAACATAAAGGCCTACTTGAATAAGTGTTTTTCAATGAAGGACTTTGGAGAAGCTGCTTACATATCAGGCATCAAGATCTATAGAGATAGATCGAGACGCCTCATAGGTCTTTCACAAAGCACATACCTTGATAAGATATTGAAGAAGTTCAATATGGATCAGTCCAAGAAGGGGTTCTTGCCTGTATTGCAAGGTGTGAAATTGAGCTCGGCTCAAAGCCCAACCATGCCAGAAGATAGAGAAAAGATGAGTGTTATCCCCTATGCCTCAGCCATTGGATCTATTATGTATGCCATGTTGTGTACCAGACCTGATGTAAACCTTGCCATAAGTTTGGTAGGAAGGTACCAAAGTAATCGCGGCATGGAACACTAGACAGCGGTCAAGAATATCCTGAAGTACCTGAAAAGGACTAAGGATATGTTTCTTGTTTATGGAGGTGACGAAGAGCTCGTCGTAAATGGTTACGTCGATGCTAGCTTCAACACAGATCTGGATGACTCCAAGTCACAAACCGGATACGTGTATATTTTCAATGGTGGGGCAGTAAGCTGGTGCAGTTGCAAGCAAAGCGTCGTGGCGGGATCTACATGTGAAGCAGAGTACATGGCAGCCTCGGAGGCAGCACATGAAGCAATCTGGATGAAGGAGTTCCTTACCGACCTAGGAGTTATTCCCAATGCGTAGGGCCCGATGACTCTCTTCTGTGACAACACTAGAGCTATTGCCCTTGCCAAGGAGACAAGGTTTCACAAGAAGACCAGACACATCAAGCGTCGCTTGAACTCCATTCGTGAAAATATTCAAGATGGAGACATAGATATTTGTAAAGTGCATACGGATCTGAATGTCGCAGATCCATTGACTAAACCTCTTCCATGAGCAAAACATGATCAACACCAGAACTCTATGGGTGTTCGATTCATCACAATGTAACTAGATTATTGACTCTAGTGCAAGTGGGAGACTGTTGGAAATATGCCCTAGAGGCAAATAAAATGGTTATTATTATATTTCCTTGTTCATGATAATTGTCTATCATTCATGCTATAATTGTATTGACCGGAGACCATAATACATGTGTGAATACGTAGAGCACAACATGTCCCTAGTGAGCCTCTAGTTGACTAGCTCGTTGATCAACAGATGGCCATAGTTTCCTGACTATGGACATTGGATGTCATTGATAACGGGATCACATCATTAGGAGAATGATGTGATGGACAAGACCCAATCCTAAGCATAGCACAAGATCGTGTAGTTCGTTTGCTAAAGCTCTTCTAATGTCAAGTATCATTTCCTTAGACCATGAGATTGTGCAACTCCCGGATACCGTAGGAATGCTTTGGGTGTACCAAACGTCACAACATAACTGGGTGGCTATAAAGGTGCACTACAGGTATCTCCAAAAGTGTTTGTTGGGTTGGCACGAATCGAGACTGCGATTTGTCACTCTGTATGACGGAGAGGTATCTCCGGGCCCACTCGGTAATGCATCACCATAATGAGCTCAATGTGACTAAGTAGTTGGTCATGGCATCATGCATTACGGAATGAGTAAAGTGACTTGCCGGTAACGATATTGAACGAGGTATTGGGATACCACGATCGACTCTCGGGCAAGTAACATACCAATTAACAAAGGGAATTGTATACGGGATTACTTGAATCCTCGACATCTTGCTTCATCCGATGAGATCATCGTGGAACATGTGGGAGCCAACATGGTTATCCAGATCCTGCTGTTGGTTATTGGCCTGAGAGCTGTCTCAGTCATGTCTGCATGGTTCCCGAACCCGTAGGGTCTACACTCTTAAGGTTCGATGACGCTAGGGTTATAAGGAAGATATGTATGTGATTACAAAATGTTGTTTGGAGTCCCGGATGAGATCCCGGACGTCACGAGGAGTTCTGGAATGGTCTAGAGGTGAAGATTTATATATGGGAAGTCATCATACGGTCACCGGAAATATTTGAGGGTATACCAGTATTGTACCGGGACCACTGGAAGGGTTCTGGAGGTCCACCATGAGGGTCCACCTGCCCCGGAGGGCCTTATGGGCTGTAGGTGGAAGGGAACCAGCCCCTAAGTTGGTTGGGCGCCATCCCCCCTAGGGCCCATGCGCCTAGGGTTGGGGGAACCCTAAAGGGGGCGCCCCCCTTGCTTGGGGGGCAAGCCCCCTCCCACTTGGCCGCCGCCCCCCTCTAGATCTCATCTAGAGGGGCCGGCCCCCTTCCCCCTTATCCCTATAAATAGAGGGGTGGAGGGAGGGGTGCAGCACCACATCCAAGGCGCAGCCCCTCCCCTCCCCAACACCTCTCCTCCTCCGCGTGAGCTTGGCGAAGCCCTGCCGGAGAACTGCCACTCCATCACCACCACGCCGTCGTCCTGCTGCTGGAGTCTTCTTCCTCAACCTCTCCCTCCTCCTTGCTGGATCAAGGCGCGGGAGACGTCACCAGGCTGCACATGTGTTGAACGCGGAGGTGTCGTTATTCGGCGCTTAGATTGGAATCCACCGCGATCTGAATCGCTACGAGTACGACTCCTTCATCCATGTTCTTCTAATGCTTCCGTCTTGCGATCTTCAACGGTATGCAGATGCACCCCCCTCTTTCTCGGTGCTAGTTACTCCATAGATTGATCTTGGCACACAGAAAATTTTTAATTTCTGCAACGATCCCCAACACCAATAGCCAAAGCTGGTCCACCTTTTAAGAGCTTGGTTAATTAATATAGGCGGCTCTTGCAGCGGCACAACATTTAGAGAAAGTACTCTCTTCGTAGGAACAAAGGAAGTAAAAAAAGTTGGAGTGGATGCTAGATTGCCAATTAACACATGATTACATAGGGAAAAAATCCTATAGCATTCTATTCTATGAATCAAATGACAATTGTAGGAAAATAATGAGGGGGGTCTCTCCAACAGTGTTCCTCAGCTCACACCTAGCATCACGGTGGTCGAACTTGGAGTCATTCACCTGGTACACGTGGCATCTCAGATCTGGACACAGGGTGACGTACACCGTCAAGTATAATGTTGTCCTCAAAGCCGGACGTACACGGTCAAGGTCCACGGTCAAGGGGGTAAGGGCGGACGCGACCTCTCACTTCGTCCGCCATTTGAAGCGGCGCACCGGCCGAGGGCTAGCATACTCCAATATTAGGTTGGCTCTGTGTGATGTGGCAACTTCATATACTAAACGGATGTTGGCTATACTACTACGATACTCACACTCCAAGAAGTGACTCAAAAACCATTCATAAATTGAGTTTATGACATGCATTTGCAAATGTACCATTCATTACATACAACAAGTCATCAACACACAACGACAACGAGGATACATGTTGGATTATAGTTTATTTCCAACAAAACATTCTACAAATAATGAAGTTCTCATCACACAACAAATACCAAGAAATAAAATGAACTTCAGCTCAACCAACCCTCGGCATTGGAAACACTTGCTTTGAACCATAGGTGCTATGGGAAGGGCCAGCTATTGTCATTATCAAGAGCAACGCAGGACTGATCATCCAGGCTGAAGCGGCATATATCAGGACCAGGGTAGGGAACCACTGCAATGTCTGAGGTATAGATACAGTTGCTTCTCATAAATGGTACTAATGTTGTGTCAACAATAGCTGGATCGCCTTTCACCATCATTGGATAGTTTTGTCCAAGGAAGAGCGAGTTTTCTCCTAGACTATCAATACTGAACCAGGGAGAAGATGTTGGCGCTAGCACACTAGTATCCATCTCGAATACCCTGCAACGGGTGTTGGAATAGGTCCGGAGAGGGCGACCATGGGAGACAACACGTGCTCCCTCAGTAGTAACAAACTCAGTGCGCTGTATACAGACAAGAAGAGGTGATCCATTGGAATTAGTTGCCAGGAACCACTGAGTATATAGGTTCTGCTCTTCCTCATGCCCGTGATCATCACCATCGTCATCTCCCCCTTGGTTATAAATTTTTTTAAGTATAAGTGGTGGAATGTTCACAGGACCTTGGAAACACAAGAAGGTTAATTAGTAAAGGGAAACTTGCTAACCCGCATGCATGTGGATGAAATGATTATAATTATGGTGGAAGATAGACGTACCGAAACCATCAAGATGCCATGCAAAAATAGTGCCACGAGTGGTGGCAGAAAACACAAGACGCTCATATGCAATTGCATCATAGTACTCATCCGTGTACAGAAATTGATTTTTGAGCAATATCCATGGACGAGCCGTGGAAGCAGTAATGATGGCAACAAGCTTGTCGAAGATAGCAACAACTTCGTAGTTCTTGTAATCGCAAGAGTGGTTGGGAACTCGACAAATTGCTATGTTCCGTAGATGACAGTCACCATGATTGTATTTGAACGTACGTAAATCATCTGTGTGCTCAACCTCAGGGCACTCTGAGATTTTTGGAAGTGGAATCTGCTGACAAATGTACACATTCACAAGTTCCCACTCGTAGTTGTACCCAATATAAACAACCCAATCTCCATTTGCGCCAGCCCAGGCCTTAACCTTAAGCGATGGCATCTTAACATCACACATATCATTATCAAGCGGCATCAACTTGCACAAGGAAAGGCTTCAGTCATTCGCGCCCATGCGAAGAGGCTTATACCGAAGAAGATAGGTGAGATCAAACCGCTCCTGGGCCCTTGGGTTGTTTGTAATGATGTTATTAGTTGATTCAAGAATGGTCTTGAACAAACCTGCCATGCTAGCCCGGGTGATGATGTCGCACCGATCAATGAGTTCCTCCACCATGTCATCTTTCAGATCGGGGCAAGAATAACGGGGTCGTTTCCGGCTTGTTCCCTCCATGGAGAATATGATCGAACAATGGCAGAAGGATGGGTGAAGGAAAATAGAGGAGGGAGGAAGAGCATGTGACAGTAGTTCCAAATCGACAGGGAAAGGCAAATAGGCGATGGACGGTTGCCATGGTACACGAAGAGGCGCTCCGGTGTACATAGACGTCCGTTCAGAAATTTTGCAAAAGGACTCGCCATCGTCTCACTGACATGTTGGAACGGGACCACATGTCAACGAAACATGGTGTGTCATTTCTCGTGCAAAATGTGATATGGCCGCATTGGCCCGAAGTGCCGCATTATTTCTCGACTTTATTTTTTTAATGGCATGCCATTCAGTTTTGAAGCACGACTAACTGGTACTGCATGCAGAGAAAATATAAAGTACTGTACCACTACTCCACCTCTAGTACTAGTAACATAACAAGTAATATAACATACTCCCAACAATGTTTGCTTATGTGGCATGTAATTAAGGAGGAGAGATGTGTTTGGAGTAACATAATATGTTACTGTAACATAACGCATCCTAAGGCAAAATGAGTCTAGATGTTAATAAATGATGGCTTGCATGATACTCCCTCTATTCCCTTATACAAGGCCAATAGCATTAATCAAGTAAAAATACGTTTTGCATCTATACAAGGCCACTAACATTAATCGGGTAAAAATTAATTATGTTTCCTTGTAGTAGCAACTTATTTAATACTTGCATGCATGTAGTCATAATGACACTGTGTTATTTCCTTCTCATTCCTTCCTTGCATGCATGTGGGCATATTAATGATCCCGGTTAACGAGAAGAAAAGTTAGGTTGCAAAGCAATCATTAAATTTTACCTTGGTACCTATAATCTGAGTTTGTGGCCTTGTATAAGGGAATGGAGGGAGTACCACACATATGTTACTCTCCACTATGAAGGTAGTAACATAGACTAGTAACTTATACATGTTACAAGTCTAAGTTACTTCCCACTATGACTAGCCTACGCCCTCTCCCTCGCCAATGCGTGCGCGGTGGCTCGCAGCACGAGGAGAAACTTTTGCTTACAAGCAGTGGACGCGTAGCAGTTCATTTGGTTTCAGATTGCCAGAAGTACTACTGTAGTACCATCATTATTGTTCGACTTCCAGAAGAGGAGAAGAGCCAAACGCAAGGTCACCTACTAACCTAGTACAGTAGTATACTATAGCCAAAGTTGGTCCACCTTTTTAGAGCATGGTTAATTAATATAGGCGGCTCTTGCAGCGGCACATCATTTATAGCAAGTACTCTCATCACAGGAGCACAGGAAGTGAAAAAAAGTTGGAGTGGATGCTAGATTGCCAACTAAAACATGATTACATGGGGAAAAATCCTATAGCATTCTATCCTATGAATCAACCGACCAATGTAGGAAAATTATGAGGGGGCGGGTCTCTCCAACAGTGTTCCTTGGCTCGCACCTAGTATCACGGTGGTCGAACCTGGAGTCATTCATCTAGTACATGTGGCATCTCAGATAATGTTGTCCTCAAAGCCGGACTTACACGGTCAAGGTCCACGGTCAAGGGGGTAAGGGCGGACGCGACCTCTCAGTGCGTTCGCCATTTGAAGCGGTGCGCCGGTCGAGGGCGCCGCCCACTGCACTCCCAGCTATACCCGCCTCCTCGCCACATTCAAAAACCTACATTTACTAGCAAGATGCCAATGCGTTGCACGGAATAGCAAGATGCATTTGTATGAGTATTTTATCTTGTGGGAGAAAAGGATGGACGAGGGAAGGACTTTGTAGCGACCATGATCCCAATGGGCCGAAGTTTCTGTGCTTAAATGTCATCCCTGAATCGGTATGCTGACACACGCAGTACTCGAGGAATTATAACAGAGTTCAATCACACACTTATTACATCGAGATACTCATAAAGAATATTTGTTACCAAAATAATATGGCTGAAGGCCATCTAAGTAAAATAATTGCGGAAGCTTCGAAGGTAAATGAGTCCATCAAACTCCAACGGCATAGCTGAGTGCATGACAACAACCTATGGCACCTTATTCTTCGTCGGTAAAGTCTGCAACATGAGACGTTGAAGCCATGTAGGTCAGCACATGGAATATGTTGGTAGAGTTACACTATAGAGCTAATGAATGCAAGAAACTATACCTTCATGCATATTTGGCTTGTGGAGGCTCTAAGTTTAATGTTTACATAAATCTATATTATCCCTACAACAAAGGAATACATTTTATTTACTACAAAGTTTATACCATTGATTAAGAAGGTTCATCCAACTAATTCCCACAATTTACCAAGTATCATTATTAAACCCAATTCATTAATTAAAGAGTGATGAGATCAACATAAAATATCCACTTCCAGATACTCAAATTTTCCATACCCGGGGACACGGCTAACCATTATTAGTTTTTACACTCTGCAGAGGTTTGCTCACTTTTCCCCACAAGGCTCAACCGCATTTATGATCAGAAGATCGAGACATAGTCTTTCTGAAGCATTAACTCTCTACTATGGGTAGACCGCTACACCTACTTTGCCCTACATCTGCTAGTCCACCTCTTCCAGAGCTCACACAACTTACTCAACTATGCCAGAGCCCATAATGGCTTGTAGCTGGACACGAAAGTTCTAGGCATGAAATATCATATGACCCCTTTGAGCCTGGGTGGCAATCCAAGGGAAAATCACATGGGTACTCCGGGATTCCCATGGGCAAGCACTGCTTTCTCTAGGTGCCCCAACCAATCCACCCAAATGTGTTTTAAAGTTGCCACCTTAATGTTGTCCAAAAATATTATCTCTCACAACGTCCATGAATATCACGATCCAATCCCCGTCTACGAGCAATATAAGAGCATAACGTATATTCCTAGGGTGATCAAAGGTAATAGGTTCCAACCTCAAGCACTACAACCAAAACCACATGTTCCCAATCCTACTCATGCAAATCTTTGAGGGGTAAAACTAATGCATAGTAAAACTGGGTATTGAAAAATATGATCAAAGTGTAACTTGCTTTGCGGAAAATTGGAAAAATGTAGGGATTTGTAGTAACAAGCTTCGCACTCCGGAAAATCTAGCATAGACAAACAATAGCATACATAAGCACTCAAGCGAACGATGCAAAGAGAAATCGAGAAAATATCCAAAGAAAACTCAAAAACAAGAAAATAACTAATATAAATAGAAAAAAAAATTTAACAGCATTATAATTATGTGGATTAGATCTTAACGGAAGGTACATGTGATTAGCTACGTTTTGCAAAAAGAATCAACTAAAATGGAGCTACGAAACTCAAGATACGAACAAGACAAGATCAAATTCAAATCTCAACTAAACTCAAAATTTTATATTGTCAAAAACATGCTCAAGTTGGTTTACTGGTTATATGGGATCGCTCTAAAGATTTTGGCATTGGTTTCATCAATTTTGGACAAACGAGCAAAAGTTACGAGTGTTTAAAGATCAAGGGCTAATTTGCGAAGAAAATATTCGTAGATGGGTCCCTGGCCGAAATCTAAAATAAAAAGAAAAATCTACCGAACGAATGTTCGCTACAGAACCTAATCTAACGAATTTGTTCGCTACAGAAACTAAATGAACGAACATTCGCTAAATAAACGAAACTAAATAAATAAACTAGATCTAAATAAAACCAAAAAAACTGGATCGAACCGGGCGGTTTTATACCAGTTCAGGCGGCTCGACGGCGACGGCGGCGACAAAGTCGCTGGCGGCGGCGGCTTGCGGGCGAGGGTGACGGCGGTTGCAGCTTCTGGCGACGGCGGCAGTCGGCGGCTGCGGCTGCGGCACACGGCAACGGTGGTAATGAAGTGCGGCTGCGGCGGCTTGCGGGTGCGGCGGCAGCGGCGCAAGTGCGGCGGCGGCGGTTGCGGCGGTCGAGGTGGAGAGGAAAGGGGTTCGGGCGGCGACTATTTAAGGAGGGAGAGGGGGTCGGGTCCGGCTTGGGGAGGGGCAAGGGCGAGGCGGCGGCGGACTCGACGGCGCTGCGGACTCCGGCTAGAGTTCGTCTCAGGGATGGCTCGCAGCGCGGCCTGGGCTCAGCCCAGTTCGGTCGGCCCGAACTTGTTTTTAAAAGAAAACAAGTTTTCACACAGACAAAACTAGCTAAGATAAATATAAATAAAATCCTAAAAATACCAGAAAAATTCACGTAATTATATGGCCTTATTATTGACCTAGTGAACATTTTTCTGGGCATAAATGCTTAAACTAAAAACAAACAATATAATACTAATTACTCCACTAACTAATGAATAAACTAGTGAATAAAATCAAATAAACTCTCAAAAAATTCAAAATTCAATTTCCAATATTTCTTAGCTGATTTTGAAGAAGTCATTTTATCTTCTCTCTTTATTTTAAAATAATTGGAAAAGTATTTTGAAAAACAATTTGATCCAATTTACCAAATTTTGATAAATCAAAATTGGATTTTTGTGAAACCTCCAACTCTCTCAAATTGGTCCTTGAGTTGCTTAAGGTCTCCTAGATCAAAATGCAACTAAAACAAAGCAACAAAATGCATAAATCATGGATGCATATGAATGATCTATAAATAACATCCAAATTGAAAATTGAGATGTTACAAACCTACACCCCTTAAGATGAATCTCGCCTTCGAGATTCGGGTTGGTCAGCAAAAAGGTGTGCGTAGTCCTTGCGGAGGTCTTCTTCTCGCTCCCAGGTGGCTTCCTCCTCGGTATGGTGGCTCCAATGAACTTTCCAAAACTTGATGACTTTGCTGCTTGTAACTCGGCTGGAAAACTCGAGAATCTTAACGGGTTTCTCCTCATATGTCAGATCACTATCCAACTGAATCGCTTCCAGTGGCACTGTATCTATCAGAGGAATGTCAATCATCTGTGCAGGGCATTTCCTCAACTGGGAAACGTGAAACACATCATGAACTCCTGACAAACCTTCAGGCAATTCCAACTTTTGTAGGCAACTTCTCCCATACGTTCTAAAACTCTGTATGGTCCCACAAATCATGGTGCTATCGTCTGTTTGACTCCAAAATGCTTAACTCCTATAAGTGGGAATACACGAAGATATGCTCTGTCTCTGACTTCATAGGCTACCACCTTGCGTTTGGTATCTACATAGCTCTTCTGCCTGGACTGGGCTATCTTGAGTCTTATCTCGAATCAACTTAACCTTCTCCTCAGAATCTCTAATTAAGTCTGGTCTGAACAACTGTCGATCTCCAACTTCAACACACGACAGTGGTGTCCTGCACCTCCTTCCGTACAAGGCTTCGAAAGGGGCCATCTTCAAGCTGGCTTGATAACAGTTGTTTATAGGAGAACTCTGCATAGGGTAAATTATCGTCCCAACTAGATCCATAATCTAGCGCACAAGCTCTCAACATGTCCTCCGAAATCAGATTGACTCTCTCGGTATGTCCATCTGTCTGTGGATGAAAGGTTGTACTGAATTCTAGCCTGGTACCACAAGTTTCATGCAACTGATTCCAAAACCTTGAAGTAAACTGCGTTCCTCTATCCAATACAATGGTCGTCGGAACTCCATGCAGACATACGGTCATGGTCACGTATATCTTTGCCAACTTAGCACTCGTATAAGTGGTTTTCACGGGGATGAAATTGGCTACCTTGGGCAAGCGCTCGACGACAACCCAGATAGAATCATATCCTGAACGAGTCCTGGGTAATCCGGTGATGAAATCCATGCCAAGTGTATCCCACTTGCATTCAGGTATCGGCAAAGGCTGAAGTAACCCTGCTGGTTTCTGATGATCTGCCTTAACTCTCCGATAAACGTCGCATACTGCTACATACTCAGCAATATCCTTCTTCATTCCTGTCCACCACAAACTTTCCTTCAAATCCAGATACATTTTGGTGTTGCCTGGGTGAATCGAATAAGGCGAATCATGAGTCTCCTGAAGAATTAACTTCCTGATCTCAGGGTCACTAGGCACATAGATACGATCCGCAAACCATAAAGTTTCATGCTCATCCACATGAAAACCTTTAGCTTTTCCTTTACTCATCCTTTCCTTTATCTCTGCAATCTCCTTGTCCGTCTTCTGGGCTTCTCGAATCTTTCACAGCAAAGTGGACTGAATTTCCAGTGCCGCAACATAACCTCTCGGAACTATCTCCAAGCGAAGTTCTCGAAGATCTTCGGCTAACTCCTGAGGTAATCCTCTGGTTATGAGCATGTTCACATAACTCTTACGGCTCAAAGCATCTGCTACAACATTGTCCTTTCCTGAATGATAATGCAATCTCATGTCATAATCCTTTATGAGCTCCAACCATCTCCTCTGCCTGAGGTTCAACTACTTCTACATGAAGATGTACTTCAAACTCTTATGATCCGTGTAAATATCGCAACGGTTACCGATAAGAAAGTATATCCATGTCTTGAGCGCATGCACTATGGCTGCTAACTCCAAATCATGCGTGGCATAATTCAACTCGTGAAGTCGAAGTCGTCTTGAGGCATATGAAACAACTCTTCCTTCCTGCATAAGAACGCCTCCAAGACCATGATGAGAAGCATCACAATATGCTTGGAAATTCTTGCGTATGTCCAAGAGAATCAACACTTGGAATGTAACCAAACGTTTGTTCAATTCCTGAAAACTGGCCTCACAATGCTCAGCCCATTTAAACTTGGTGTCTTTCTTCAATAACTCCGTCATGGGCTTCGCGATCTTGGAAAAATTCTTAATAAATCTCTGATAATAACCTGCGAGTCCAAGAAAACTTCCGATCTCTCCAACTAAGGTGGGTGCCAACCACTCAGTGACAGATGTAATCTTGGTAGGGTCTACTGCTATTCCTTCTCATAAAAGATGTTAGAGAAATCCAACTTCCTTCAACCAAAACTGACATTTGCTGAACTTGGCATACAACTGATGTTCCCTAAGCTTCTCAAGAACCAAGCGCAAATGTTCCTTGTGCTCTTCTTCATTCTTCGGGTAGACTAATATATCGTCAATGAACACCACGACGAACTTGCCCAAGAACTCCATGAACACCTTGTTCATCATACTCAGGAAATAGGCAAGGGCATTAGTCAAACCAAATGACATAACCATATACTCATATAGCCCATACCTCGTGGTAAAAGCTGTCTTATGTATATCCTGCTCTCGGATCTTCAGCTGGTGATAACCTGACCGAAGATCAATCTTGGAGAAAAGCATAGCTCCCTGCAACTGGTCAAACAAATCGTTGATCATCGGCAAAGGGTATTTGTTCTTGATCGTCACCTCATTCAGCGCACGATAATCAACAACCATCCTTAAAGATCCATCCTTCTTCTCAACTAGAAGCACTGGGGCTCCCCAAGGTAACGAGCTTGGTCGAATATAACCTTTCTCCAATAACTTAATCTTCTTCTTAATTTCTTCCAGATCATTAGCGGGCATCCGGTACGGTCTCTTTGATATTGGAACGGTGCCTAGCAATAACTTGATCAGAAACTCTATGTCTCGTTCTAGTGGTATGCCTGGTAACTCCTATGGAAATACATCGGGATAGTCCTTCACAACAGGTACTCCCTCCTGAACAACTCCATATAGGGAATTCACTTGAGTCCTCCTCGACGCATGCCTAGAAACATACTTGATCCTTTTTCCCTCTAGGGTGGTGAGAGGAATAGACTTACTAGCACAATTGATGTTTCCCTCAACTTGGATAGACAATCCATGCCTAGGATCACGTCCAATCCTTGTGACCCCAGGACAATAAGGTCGGTGTTGAAAACATGTCTACCTATGGTTATTGCGGCTGATAACATCCCCGACTAGCCATATACTCTGCTCCTGGGGAACTCACTAACACAGGTGAGTTAAGGGCTACGGTTGGCAACTTAAACTTGTTCACAAATCCCCTTGATATGAATGAATGAGATGCACCAGTGTCAAAAAGAACAAGTGCTATAAATGCGTTAATCAAAAACTTACCGACAACTGCGTCGGGCTTCTCCTTAATCTCCTCCACACTGACGTGATTCGCCTGACCTCTGGTGAAAGGGTTGGGCTTCTTTCCAGAACTTCCATTGCCATTTCCATTCTTTGCTTCAGAACATTCAGTGGCGTAGTGTCTGGTCTTCCCGCACTTGAAACAAGCAATGTGACTCAGATCCTTATTGGTGGGTGTCGCGGGGTTGGAACGGCTCTGACTGTTCCTTTTCTCCATTCCCATTACCATTCTTAGGGCCACTGTGGTTGTGTGAACTTCCTCCATTGTGCGAATGTCCTCCATGGTTATTCCCTCCGTGGTTATGATGAGTGTGTCCTCTAAAGTACGGGGAATAGTGAGGCTTCTGCTAAGCTCCAGAATTATACTTCCCCTGTGCATACTTCCTCTTGCGGTTATTAATCTGCTGCTTCTTGACTTCAATCATGAGGGCCCTGTCTACCAGCTCCTGGTAGTTGTTGAAGGTTGCCACCATCAACTGCATACTCAGCTCATCATTGAGTCCCTCAAGAAACTTCTGCTGCTTCGCGGCATCTGTGGCCACATCATCTCGGGCATAGCGTGCTAGCTTGCTGAACTCATCCACATATTGCCCCACTGTACGACTTCCTTGGCATAAGTTGCAGAACTCACGCTTCTTCAAACTCATGGCTCCAGCTGAAATATGTGCGGTGCGGAAGTCCTGCTGAAACTGATCCCATGTAACTGTAGCTATGGGGTAAGTGATGGTGAAATTATCCCACCAAGAGGCTGCGGGTCCATCAAGTTGATGTGCAGCAAAGCACACTCTCGCACATTTATGCATCTAGCAGTGTTCAGCTCCCTCCCAATCTTGCGGAGCCAATCATCTGCAACAATCGGCTCGGTGCTGCTAGAAAACACCGGCGGATTCAACCTCAAAAACGGGCTAGGTTGTCAACAGGGGGTGGTGGTGGTGGTATTGTTGTTGTTGTTGTTGTTGTTGTTGTTGTTGTTGTTGTTGTTGTTGTTGTTGTTGTTGTTGCCTTGGTTCTGGATCATCATTTGCATCAAGGCATTCTTCTGTTGGATCAACTGGGTGAGCTCCGGTGGGAATGTGAATTCAGGGTCACGTCTCGGAGGCATCTGATGGGTTAGACGGGTGAGAAGATAGGATAGAATAAGGTCTATGAGAGATTTCACTACCCATATGCATATGAGGCAAATACATTCAATTCACACCACTCAACATCAAACAAGATTCACACAACGATCTAACTACTATTACAAATTGATCGATTCTAACTACTTGGAAGAATACTACTAGTAACACGATGGTCGTCTAGAAGTTTTGATCGGTGGAAGACTCCATAATATCAGCTCCAGCTTCGTCTTCCTAATCATCATCACTATCATCATCAGCGTCACTGTCCGTGTCGGTGTCGTCTAATATGATGTAGTCCCCCGAACGAGTATCCACTTCAGGTTCTTGCTTTGGTTTCACCACGTGTATTCCTAGCTTCTTCTTCAGGTCTTCATGCTTCTCAAGTAGCACAACAATTTCTTCTTCATATCCATCGCGTGTTGACTTGAGTTCCACTTCTAGCTCTATATTCCTCTTCATTACCTTCTTGGTATTCTTCATGATAGCGCACATCTAGTTCTCATATCGATGAATGTGTTGATCCATCTCCTGAATGTACGCTGCAATTGATCCATCCTTCCTGGTGCGAATCATCTCCCATTGCTCGTCTCAGCATCGACAAATCTGATAGACAGTGTCTTCAAGATCCTTGTGTTACACCTCACAAATGTGTCCAAAAGTGATGTGGGCTGCGATGCTCTTTCCTAAGCTCCAAGTTGGTGCATCCAAGGTAAACTCTATGGGCTCGGTAGTTGGTGCATCCAAGGTAAACTCTATGGGCTCAGTAGTTGGTGCAAATGTCCTCCCACGTACACGAACTTTGATCCTCTAGCGCTCCTCTTCTGGTAAAGTTGCAGTGAAGGTTCCAGTGAAGCTTGGTAGTCCGATGTTCAGATACTTCGTGACTTCCTTCAAGTGGCGTCCGAAGGGAGTGTCGTCATCCGGCTGAGTGAACTTGTTCCCGGGGTCCGTCATCTATAGAGTAGAAATAGAGGAGGATTAGAAATTAGTAGAGAAGAGTATCATGTGGCTTTTCCTAATGGTCGTGTCCTACAGTCAGCGTGTGCTCTGATACCATCGTGTAGCGACCACGATCCCAATGGACCAAAGTCTTTGTTCTTAGATGTCATCCCTGGATCAGTATGCTAACACACACAGTACTGGAGGAATTATAACAGAGTTCAATCACACACTTATTACATCGAGATCCTCATAAAGAGTATTTATTACAAAAATAATATGGTTGAAGACAATCTAAGTAAAATAACTGTGGAAGATTCAATGATAAATGAGTCCATCAAACTCCAACGGCATAGCTGAGTGCATGACAACGACCTATCACACCTTATTCTTTGTCGGTAAAGTCTGCAACATGTGACGTTGCAGCCGTGTAGGTCAGCACATGGAATATGCTGGCAAAGTTAAACTGTAGAGCAAATGAATGCAAGAAACTTTATCTACATGCATATTTTACTGGTGGAGGCTCTAAGTTTAATGTTTGCATAAAGCTAATTTTTCCCTACAATAAAGGAATAAATTTTATTTACTAGAAAGTTTATACCATTGATTGAGAAGGTTCCTCCAACTCAATTCCCACAATTTACCAAGTATCATCATTAAACCCAATTCATTAATTAAAGAGTGATGAGATCAACATAAATATCCACTTCTATATACTCAAATTGTCCATAACCGGGGACACGCTAACCATGATTAGTTTTTACACTCTGCACAGGTTTGCGCACTTTTCCCCACAAGACGCGACCGCATCCACGATTGGAAGATCGAGACATAGTCTTTCTGAAGCATTAATTCTCTACTTTGGGTAGACCGATACACCTACTTTCCCCTACATCTGCTAGGCCACCACTTCAAGAGCTCACACAATTTACTCAACTATGCCAGAGCCCGTAATGGCTTGTGGCTGCACATGAAAGTTTCTAGGCATGAAATATCATATGATCCCTTTGAGCCTGGGTGGCGAACAGAGGAAAAATCACATGGGTACTCTGAGATTCCCATGGGCAAGCACTCGTTTCTCTAGTTGCCCCAACCAATCCACCCAGATGTGTATTAAAGTTGCCACCTTAATGTTGTCCAAAGTTATAGTCTAACACAACTTCCATGAATATCACGATCCAATCCCCATCTATGATCATGGCTAAGCAATATAAGAGCATAATGTATATTCCCGGGGTGATCAAAGATAATAGGTTCCTACCTCAAGCACTACAACCAAAACCACATGTTCCCAATCCTACTCATGCAAATATTTGAGGGGTAAAACTAATGCATAATAAAACTGGGTATTGAAAAATATGATCAAAGTGTATGTAGCGACCAGAGCTCAAACAGTCTGATCTCTGTGCTTTAGTGTCATCCCTGGATCACTAATGCTGACACACACAGTACTTGAAGGAATTATAACAGAGTAGCAATCACACACTTATTACATTGAATGTCGCAAAAGAGAACTTATTACAATAAATATGGCTTAAGGCCATCTAATAATGATAACAGCGGAAGGCTTGGAAGATAAGTGAGTCCATCAACTCCAACGGGATCACTGAGTATAGAACCACGACCTAAAGGCACCTTACTCATCATCTGAAAATTCTGCAACATGAATGTTGCAGCCCGAAAACGGGTCAGCACATGGAATATGCTAGCAATGTAACACATAGAGAGTAATGAAAGAATAAAGCTATACTACATGCATATATGGCTAGTGGAAAGCTCTATGGTTACGGTTTTGCATAAAGCCAATTTTTCCATACTGCAAAGGAATAAATTTTATTTAACTATCATGGTGGTTGTTAAACATTGAGAAGATAGACATCCTCTCAATCCCAATTAAGCATCATCATTAAAACCCAACAATATTAATTAAAGTAACATGATGAGATTCACATGATAATCCAAGTACTAGATACTCAAAACGTCCATAACCGGGGACACGACTAACCATGATTAGTTTATACACTCTGCAGAAGTTTGCGCACTTTTACCCACAAGACTCGATCTCCTCCATTGGGATTATCACACTACATGGTGTTTGAGAAACGGATGACCGAGACATAGTCTTTCAGAAGGGCTAGCACCTTACAATCGGCTAGACAGTTACACCTACTTTCCCCTACATCTGCTAGTCTACCACTGTAAGAGTTCACACGACTTAATCAACTATGCTAGAGCCCATAGTAGCTTGTGGCTGCACATGGAAGTTTCTAGCATGAACAATCTTATGATCCCTTTGAGCCTGTGTGGCGGTCCATAAAGAAAACAGGCAATCGCTGGAATATCCAGGTGCCTCAATCCACCCAGATGTGTATTAAAGTTGCCACCTTAAATAAACCATTAATTATCAATCTCACATCTATCATGGATACACTCACCCGATCCACGTCTACTAGCATAGCATGGCATAATAAGCAAACGTAGAGTAACTTCCAAGGGTTTAATAATAAAATAGATAATAGCTACTACCTCAACTACTTCCCAAAACCCACATATTAATCAGATCCTAATCATGCAATTGTTTGAGGACTGATCTAATGCAATAAAACTGGGTAGTAAAGAGGTATGATCAAAGTGTTACTTGCCGTGTTGATGATCCGTGAAACCTAGAGATTCGAAGTAGCAAGCGGCGCACTCCGGGTACTCTATCGCAAACAAACAAGCATACAATAAGTACTCATCTAATGCACAAGTAAAACTCAAATAAGAGAACTGACTAGAAAGCTCAACTTAAGAACTCCGGTTTGCAAAAAGAAACAAATCAAACGAAGCAACGAAAGTCAAACGGCGAAAGAAACAAGCTTTGTTTGCTAATCTGGACCTAAGTCAAACTTTATAGAAGCAAAAACTTGTTTGAGTTGGTTATATCGAGAAAGGGTTTCGAGACGAAACTCTAGGCGCTTGAATCGCCTGATTTCGATAAACGAGCGAAAAGTTATACTAAAACGAAAATCGGATCAGAAATCGCGATCAGAAATAACCGCGGAAATCCAAGAAAAAGAAAAACTGACGAACAGATTAACGAACGACGTTCGTTAACTGAGACTAGACAGTGAACTCGTCTGTTAAAACAAATGAACGGGCGAACGCTCGCTAAATAAATAAACCGAAAAAACCGATTAAAAAACGAAACTAGGGTTTCTAAAAAAACGGATCGGGTTTTTTTTTAAAAAACTGGACCACGGCGGCGGCGGTTATACCTCCGGCTCGGCTCCGGCGGGGCGGCGGGACGGCGCGGGGTGGCGGGGCGGTGGCGGCGACAGCGGGAGGCGGCGGCGACGGCTCCTGGCGGCGGGGCTAGGCGGCGGCGGCTCGGCGGCGGGGCGGCTCGACGGCGGGGCTAGGACGGGGTGAGGGCGGCGGGGTGGCGGCGTATTTATAGGAGGGGGGCTCGGCCGGCTTGGGGAAGGGGCAACGGCTGGGCGGCTCGGGGTCGGACTCCCCGAGACCGGCGGCAACACGGCGACGGGGGCGGTGGCACTCGCGAGGCCGGCCCGGCTCAGCTGGGCCTTGGCCCAGTCAGGCTCTCGCGCGTTTTTTTTAAATTCCGCCGAACAGAAAATAAATTCCATAAAAAATAAATAAAAATCTAAAAATGCCAAAACAAAATTTAACCGTCTAAATAAAATATTTAGAACGAGATGAACATTTTCTTGGCCCTAAAATTCAGTTTTGAAAAACGTGCAATTTTCCCTAAATTCAAATAAAATAGCAAAAACTCCAAAATAAATCTTATTTGATTTTTTTATTAAATCCCCAATATTTTTTTATTTTGGAAAAGTCATTTTATTCCCTCTCTCATAATTTTTTTAATAGAAATAATTGAAGATAAAATAAATAAAATCAAATGATCCTATTTTCAAAATTTGAGAAAACCCAAATATGAAAATAATGAAATCCCCAACTCTCTCCGAGGGTCCTTGAGTTGCATAGAATTTGTAGGATCAAACCGGAAGCAAATAAAACATGATATGCATTGATGATCTAGTGTATAACATTCCAAATTGAAAATTTGGGATGTTACAAACCTACCCCCCTTAAGATGAATCTCGCCCACGAGATTCGGGCTGGCTAGAAAATAGGTGAGGGTGGTCCTTCAGCAGATCTTCCTCTCGCTCCCAGGTGGCTTCATCCTCGGTGTGGTGGCTCCATTGAACTTTGCAAAACTTGATAGCCTTGCTGCGGGTGACTCGGCTGGCATACTCGACAATCTTGACTGGTTTCTCCTCATAGGTGTCACGCCCAATATGCGATACTATCCTAAAGAGACTCGAAGGTCCCACCAAGGATAGAACCGCATATTGAAACACTTTTTCAAGGTGGATATCATTACATCAACATTACATAATAGATGGGGATACATACAAGAGGCATACAATGCCACACGAATACAACATGACACCATACATAAGATCAACATCCGACTACGGATGAAACACAAACAGAAGCTCAAACGACATCCACCCTGCTAGCCCAGGTTGCCGACCTGGAACCTATCCCCTGATCGAAGAAGAAGCAGAAGAAGAACTCCAAAACAAGCAAACGTCGCTCTCGCGTCAGTGTCATCGCAAAACCTGTACCTGCAACTATTGTTGTAGTAATCTGTGAGCAACGAGGACTCAGCAATCCCATTACCATGGGCATCAAGACTAGCAAAGCTTAAATGGGAAAGGAAGGGGTAAAGTGGTGAGGTTGCAGCAGCGACTAAGCATTTATGGTGGCTAACATACGCAAATAGGAGCGAGAAGAGAAGCAAAGGAACGGTCATGAAGCTAGCAATGATAAAGAGGTGATCCTGAACACCTACTTACGGCAAACATAACCCAAAACCGTATTCACTTCCCGGAGTCCGCCGAAAAGAGACCATCATGGCTACACACGCGGTTGACGCGTTTTAATTCGGATCTGGTGTCAAGTTATCTACAACCGGACATTAACAAATTCCCATCTCCCACATAACCGTGGGCACGGCTCTCAAAAGTTTATACCCTGCAGGGGTGTCCCAACTTAGCCCATGATAAGCTCTCGCGATCAACGAAGGATATTCCTTCTCCCAGGAGGACCCGATCAGTCTCAGAATCCCGGTTTACAAGACATTTCGACAATGGTAAAACAAGACCAGCAAAGCCGCCCGAATGTGCCAACAAATCCTTATAGGAGCTGCACATGTCTCGTTCTCAGGGCACACTGGATTGTCCAAACTTCCGGTAGGCCATCCCAGAGTTGCCCCTGGTGGCCACCGGCGGCTTACAGGTCGGACCAACACTCACAACGAGCACTGGCCCGGGGGGGTAAATAAAGATGACCCTCGGGCCCCGGAAACCCAAGGGAAAAAGTGCTAGGTGAGGCAAATGGTAAAACCAAGGTTGGGCCTTGCTGGAGGAGTTTTATTCAAAGTGAACTGTCAAGGGGGTCCCATAAATCACCCAACCGCGTAAGGAACACAAAATCCAGGAACATAACACCGGTATGACGGAAACTAGGGCAGCAAGAGTGGAACAAAACACCAGGCATAAGGCCGAGCCTTCCACCCTTTACCAAGTATATAGATGCATTAATTAAATAAGAGATATTGTGATATCCCAACCAAAATCCTGTCCACCGTGGAGCAATCTTCAACTTCATCTACAACTAACAACGCTATAAGAGGGGCTGAGCAAAGCGGTAACATAGCCAAACAACGGTTTGCTAGGAAGGGTGAAAAAGGTTAGAGGCTGACATGGCAATTTGGGTGGCTTGATCAACAAGAGATAGGTAGCGGGGCAAAGCGATAGAACGAAGCAACTAGCATAGCAATGATAGTAGTAAGATCCAGGGTAGCGGTCATCTTGCCTGAAATCCTGCTAAGAAGAAGAACGAGTCCATGAAGAAGATGAAGCCACGAAGACGAACCACACGTAGACGAACGCATCCTCACGATCGCAACAAAATGGGAACTATCGAGAAGAAGCACACAACATGGTAAACACACCACAACTGACAAGGCATGATGCTCACCAAGCATGATGCATGACAAAGCTAGATGAGGCTACTCATGGCAAGAGATGATGCAAACAAGAACAACACATCAAAGCAAGTTTAAATGAGGCCGGAAATAACATATTACAATTCCAGTAAGTCCTCATATCCAAATTTAGAAATTGGTCCAGAACTGAATAAACCTTAATTTCAAGTAGTTAAACAGCAAGTTAAGATGCACCAAGATGATCTACACGAAATTCTAGTCAAGTTACATATAAAGTTCATTTAGTTCGGAGCTACGGCCTAGAAGATATGAGCAAAACAAGCTAAACATGGCATTGATGCAAAATGCATGAAAACATCAAGCAAACACCTGAAAACAAGGATGCAACATGATAATATGAAACTACATGCAAAATCAAGCAAGTTTCATATAGAGCACACTCAAAACGGAGCAACGGTTCAACACATACACCCTATACAAGTTTAAAGGACAAACTGTCCAAAACAGCAACTAGGCATATTGAAAGCATCAAAACGACAAACTACAACACCACAACATAAGAACAAAAGGAATGGGCATGAAGTATAGGTAAAGCATGACAAAACATGTACACTGAGCTATCTCCAGAAATCACTAGAACATGCTCAAAAAGACATGGCAAGATTGCAAATAATAACAGTTTCACACTTGGCAGAAATAACATCAGGTTGCAATGTTTAGAGCTCTCAAACAACATGTTACAGGAACTTAAAGTGGCAAACTAGAGCATGTAATGATTCTAATCAAAGCATAGAACAAAAGTCCCTTACTGACCATGAGCCAAAAATGATCAGAGGATATGATGGCACCCATGTAAACATGGCAAGTTATATGACAGATTCATACATGGCAGGAACAACAATAAGTAGGCATGTTGGTGAGCTTGAACCACTTACCACAGAGCAATACATGGCATGACAAGGCAACCAACAGTAAGAAGGCATGTTTATGAAGCTAAAAATGGCAAGAGCAAGTTCATAGGGTGCATGGATCACCAGCAACAATCATGGCAACATTGAACTTAATGTTAACAGGCTGACAGCAACATTATTTAGCAAGTTTGGAGAAAGATACCAACATGTTACAGCAGGCTACAAATGCAACCATGGGCATGAATGGATAGAGCATAACATGTATAACAAAACATCCTTAGTGAACATCTCCATATTATGCATAGAATGACTTGTAGCAGCAGGTTTACATAGCATCACAAAATAACAGATTCATCCTAGCAAAACAGTAACAGCAAGTACCCTACTTCACGACCTCGATGCACTCAGTACAAGACTCACAAAAATACATGGATGGAACCACAGTGAAGATGGCATCATGTAGTGCAAAACACATGTAGAGCTCATGCTCATAAGATGCACACATCAAATGCAACAAAAATGACAAATCACCAAGTTATAACAGTTTCAGCAGATTAACATCACATAGCACTCTTTCAATTATTATTAGGGCATCAAGATGGCCTCAAACAAACATGATGCAATGGAATGAAATGAAGTACTCGTTGAGTCAAACAATTTGACATATTACACGCACGAAATGGAGCAGTATGCAGCAAGTTATGGCAGGTCAAAGGGCACCAGAATATGGAAAATTACTGGGACTTGGTGGAATTTCAAAGTCAACCTCATTTTTTTCCAGATCTAGATCGGGGAGCGGGCACGGACTTCGAGGCGGGCCGGGCTCTCGCCGGAGCTGGGCGGCGCCGGCGACAAGGAAGGAGGCCGGAGAGGGGGGCGGCAAGGGGGCGAGGCGAGGCACGGGGCACCAAGCGCCAGCGGCGGCAGAGGGGCGGCGGCCGGCCGCACGCGGCGGCGCGGGAGGCCGTGAGGCGGGGCTGCGAAGGGGTGGCACCGGCGGGCTCCTTGCCGGCGGCCACCGGAGACGAAGCCAGCGCGGACGCAGGGCGGCGCTGGACGAAGGCGGCGGCGGACGAGGCGCAGGGCAAGCGGACGGGCCAGGCAGGCGGACGGCGGCGGCGGCGCGGGCTCGCGCGGGCCCAATCTGGGTCCCGCGGGCCGCGCGGTGGGGGAGGACAGAGAGGGTGAGGGCGCGGGCGAGGTGGCGGCGTGGGAGTGGCTGGCGGCGGCGGCGGGCGACGTGGCACGTCGTGATTGGTTCGGGTGAGGTGTCCGTCGGACATGTCCGGCACAGGCGGACGTGTCCGGCGGCGCGAGGAAGAAGAAGACTAGGGTTAGAAAGAAAATTTCGGGGAGGCACACATATTTATAGGTAGAGGGAGCTAGGAGAGTCCAAATGGGGAACGGTTTTCGCCCACACGATCATGATCGAACGACCGAGATCATGGAGGGGAGTTAGGTGGGTTTTGGGCCACTTTGAAGTGGTGTTGGGCTGCACAAAAGAATGGGGCTTTACGGTTACCCGGTTAACCGTTGGAGTACCAAACGACCTCCAAATGGCACGAAACTTGACAGCCGGTCTACCGGTGGTGTACCAAGGCCTCTTGGCAGACCTCGGTCCGTTCTGAGAATGTTTAGCACCCACACAAGAGAAGAGGTAAAAAGGGGACGTCGGATGACATAGGAGTGCCGGATTGCAAAACGGACAACGGGGAAAATGCTCGGATGCATGAAACGAACACGTATGCAACATGAGATGCACATGATGACATGACAAAATGCAACACATAAGCAAATCACATGGCAACGATGGCGAATAACTGGCGGACACCTGGCGCATTGAATCCGGGGTGTTACAACTCTCCTCCGCTAACAAGAGATCTCGTCCCGAGATCTTAGGACCGAGACGGAAGGGAAAAAGGGATGAGGTGAAACAAGAACTCAAATGAAGAAGCAAAGAATCGAGAGCACTCAAGAAGAAGAGGGGAACGAAGAAAATGACGAGAATCGAAAGCTGAAGGAACAAGATAGACTCTGAAACCACTCCAGTTAGAACGAGATAAGAAACGAATATGAATGGAAGAATTCATGCAGCACTCCGGGTGAAAATGGAAGGAATAGAACATGAACTTGAGAGGGTGGAATGATACTTGATGAAGACATGACACAAAACCTCCGGAAAGAATTGAAAGAGTTGAATGAAAACAACGGAGAAGAAAATGAGAACTTGTGCCACGAATGAAATAGAAAGCATCTCTAGAAGGAAGGTTTAAACGGAGTTGTTGAGAAAATCAACAACGAAAAGAATAAGTTTGTTGTGGTCTTATAGGTAACATCTCAAGATCATAAGGTGATAACCAGCCACAAACGGAAATGATTGGATAGCATAGAAGAAGAAGGAAATGCAAAACTCCACTTCAAAAGAACACGAAAAATTAATTACACTTCAAGACGCGAGAAGAAAAGATACTTGAACTCCACCAACAAAATCTTGATGAATAGAGGAATGAATTAAATCATGAAGAACCACCATGAAGAACTCCTGTGACAAAAGGATGGTGAGATAGAGTGAAGGAAGAAAGAATAAGATGAGCCTTGCGGTGATTTAGATGGAGGGTTCCGACGAAATGGCCGACGAAATTTGAGCTCCGGAAAAGAAAAGATGTAAGCACTTGGAACTAGAATTTAATCACCAAGAACAAACTCTAAAGGAAGGGATTAATCACTTGGATGAAATAAGAATAAGATTTATTGTATGCTTATCCTTCATTAAATTTAATTGATGACAAGCAATGGATTTTGCATACTACTTATTCTTCTTGAAAAGGATTGAGAAGTGACATATCGCAAACTTGAGAAGGTCTTTATGAACCACCGGTAGGATTGGAAAGAACGAATGAATTAATATGATAATCAAAGAAAAAGAATCTGAAAAAACCACCATTAGAATTTGGAAATGACTGACGAAAGTGAATGAATCACCGGGAAGAATTAGAAGAACAAATATGGTTGAGGGGATTTAGATGCAAAAGAATAAAGAGATCATGAGCTGATTAAAGAACACTTGAACGAAGCACCGGGATAATTGGATAAAGGTAGCTGAAATGTGAGAACAAATAATTCTTCTGGAACGATGGCCTCCGGTGAAAAGAAATGGGAAAAGAACTTCTGACATACTCCGGATGGGTCAGAAGAATAACTGACAAATGAAATAATATGAGAGGATAACATGAAGCTAGAACCATCAATCTTCAGAAGAACGGACAAGATTATGAAGAAAACTCTTCTTCAATCTTGAAATGACGATGAGGCAACACCACCAAAATTGTTGAGGAACTCCGGAATAATGAAAAAGAGGAAAGGTAGAGCCCATGATGAAAAGAATTTGAAAGCGATCTTGGAGATGGCATCTGACTGACGAAATTCATTCTTACGTCACACTTGAAAAGAATTTGGGAATAGATCTGGAATAATTAGAAGAGTCAAGTAAGATCCTAGGAAAAGACATGTGGGTTAGGGCCCACTAAAGGGAAAAACACCGTTGGAAAAGGGATGTAGAACATATAGATGATGCACCGGAACAATTCAAATATTTTTATGAGGTGACAACCTCGAATTAATTGGAACACAGGAGAATCTCCTCAGATGTCTTGGACACTCCGGAAGGATAAACTGGCGAGGGCGAACGAGCAGAGAAAACACTTGAGCCGAGGGAAAAGAATATGATCAACCCGAAAAAAACTTGAATTGGGTCCACCGGAGAAGAAAAAAGAGATGAAGAATATCAAACGAGACGAGAATTCACCGGTTGAAATGATTGAGGAAAGACGGAAGAGGTTCCGCATGAATGAAATTGATGCTCGAAAGAGACTCAGGCTCCGGGAAGAAGAGGGTGGGAGGGTGGGAAAAACAAAGGCAACTTGGAAGGGGAAAGCCGATGAATATCTTGAAGAGAAAACACCGGTTGAAATAATTGAGGAGAGAATGCAAAGGCTTCACATGAGCAGGATGGATACTCGATTACGAACTCCGGTTCCGAGAAGGAAAAGGGTGGGCGGGTGGGAAAAGAAAACAACTGAGGATTGAACTTGGCAACAATGAAGAGGCTCGAGTCAACTTGATGAGAGATGCACCGGACAAAAGAGGATGGACAACTCATGAAACTAACCACGTGATCCTAAAGAAAAATTTGAATGGGAAGAGGAGTAGTTCAAAACACCTACGTCAAGATTCCTCACCAGAGCGACGAAGGGGCTGAGGAGTAAAAAGAATTCCTTCTCTCCGATTTAACTAGACCCAGAAATCAGTTTTCTTCTAGACTCAACAACGGCCAAACTACACGATCAATCAAGGGGGCTCCTAGGGTCGGTCGAGGCTCTGATACCAACTTGTCTCGCCCAATATGCGATACTATCCTAAAGAGACTCGAAGGTCCCACCAAGGATAGAACCGCATATTGAAACGCTTTTGCAAGGTGGATATCATTACATCAACATTACATAATAGATGGGGATACATACAAAGGCATACAATGCCACACGAATACAACATCATCATACATAAGAGCAACATCCGACTACGGATGAAACACAAACAGAAACTCAAACGACATCCACCCTGCTAGCCCAGGCTGCCGACCTGGAACCTATCCCCTGATCGAAGAAGAAGCAGAAGAAGAACTCCAAAACAAGCAAACATCGCTCTCGCGTCATGATCATCGCATAACCTGTACCTGCAACTGTTGTTGTAGTAATCTGTGAGCCACGAGGACTCAGCAATCCCATTACCATGGGTATCAAGACTAGCAAAGCTTAATGGGAAAGGAAGGGGTAAAGTGGTGAGGTTGCAGCAGCGACTAAGCATATATGGTGGCTAACATACGCAAATAAGAGCGAGAAGAGAAGCAAAGGAACGGTCGTGAAGCTAGCAATGATCAAGAGGTGATCCTGAACACCTACTTACATCAAACATAACCCAAAACCGTTTTCACTTCCCGGACTCCGCCGAAAAGAGACCATCACGGCTACACACGCGGTTGATGCGTTTTAATTCGGATGTGGTGTCAAGTTATCTACAACCGGACATTAACAAATTCCCATCTGCCACATAACCGCGGGCACGGCTCTCGAAAGTTTATACCCTGCAGGGATGTCCCAACTTAGCCCATGATAAGCTCTCGCGATCAACGAAGGATATTCCTTCTCCCAGGAAGACCCGATCAGTCTCGGAATCCCGGTTTACAAGACATTTCGACAATGGTAAAACAAGACCAGCAAAGCCGCCCGAATGTGCCGACAAATCCTGATAGGAGCTGCACATATCTCATTCTCAGGGCACACCGGATTGTCCAAACTTCCGGTAGGCCATCCCAGAGTTGCCCCTGGTGGCCACCGGCGGCTGACAGGTTGGACCAACACTCACGACGAGCACTGGCCCGGGGGGGGGGTAAATAAAGATGACCCTCGGGCTCCAGAAACCCAAGGGAAAAAGGGCTAGGGGTAAAACCAAGGTTGGGCCTTGCTGGAGGAGTTTTATTCAAAGCGAACTGTCAAGGGGGTCCCATAAATCACCCAACTGCGTAAGGAACGCAAAATCTGGGAACATAACACTGGTATGACGGAAACTAGGGCGGCAAGAGTGGAACAAAACACCAGGAATAAGGCCGAGCCTTCCACCGTTTACCAAGTATATAGATGCATTAATTAAATAAGAGATATTGTGATATCCCAACCAAAATCCTGTCCACCATGGAGCAATCTTCAACTTCACCTGCAACTAACAATGCTATAAGAGGGGCTGAGCAAAGCGGTAACATAGCCAAACAACGGTTTGCTAGGAAGGGTGAAAAGGTTAGAGGCTGACATGGCAATTTGGGAGGCTTGAAGAACAAGGATAGGTAGCGCAGCAAAGCGATAGAACGAAGCAACTAGCATAGCAATGATAGTAGTGAGATCCAGGGTAGCGGTCATCTTGCCTGAAATCCCGCTAGGAAGAAGAACGAGTCCATGAAGAAGATGAAGCCACGAAGACGAACCAAGCGTAGACGAACGAATCCTCACGATCGCAACGAAACGGGAACTATCGAGAAGAAGCACACAACATGGTAAACACACCACATATGACAAGGCATGATGCTCAACCAAGCATGATGCATGAAAGCTAATGAAGCTACTCATGGCAAGAGATGATGCAAACAAGAACAACACATCAAAGCAAGTTTAAATGAGGCCGGAAACAACATATAACAATTCCGGTAAGTCCTCATATGCAAATTTAGAAATTGGTCCAGATCTGAATAAACCTTATGTTCAAGTTGTTAAACAGCAAGTTAAGATGCACCAAGATGATCTACACGAGATTCTAGTCAAGTTACATATAAAGTTCATTTAGTTCGGAGCTACGGCCTAGAAGATATGAGCAAAACAAGTTAAACATGGCATTGATGCAAAATGCATCAAACATCAAGCAAACACCTCAAAACAAGGATGCAACATGATAATATGAAACTACATGCAAAATCAAGCAAGTTTCATATAGAGCACACTCAAAACGGAGCAACGGTTCAACACATACACTCTATACAAGTTTAAAGGACAAGCTGTCCAAAACAGCAACTAGGCATATTGCAAGCATCAAAACAATATGCTACAGCACCTCAACATAAGAACAAAAGGCATGGGCATGAAGTACAGGTAAAGCATGACAAAACATGAACACTGAGCTATCTCCAGAAATCACTAGAACATGCTCAAAAGACATGGCAAGATTGCAAATAATAACAGTTTCAGACTTAGCAGAAATAACATCAGGTTGCAATGTTTAGAGCTATCAAACAACATGTTACAGGAACTTATCATGGCAAACAAAGGCATGGAATGATCTACTAATGCATAGAACAAAAGTCCCTTACTGACCATGAGCCAAAAAGGATCAGAAGATATGATGGCACCCATGTAAACATGGCAAGTTATATGACAGATTCATACATGGCAGGAACAACAATAAGTAGGCATGTTGGTGAGCTTGAACCACTCACCGCAGAGCAATACATGGCATGACAAGGCAACCAACAGTAAGAAGGCATGTTTATGAAGCTAAACGTGGCAAGAGAAAGTTCATAGGGTGCATGGATCACCAGCAACAATCATGGCAACATTTAACTTAATGTTAACAGGCTGACAGCAACATTATTTAGCAAGTTTGGGGCAAGATAACAACATGTTACAGCAGGCTACAAATGCAACCAGGGGCATGAATGGATAGAGCATAACATGTATAACAAAACATCCTTAGTGAACCTCCATATTATGCATAGAATGACTTGTAGCAGCAGGTTTATATAGCATCACAAAATAACAGATTCAGCCTAGCAAAACAGTAACAGCAAGTACCCTACTTCACGAGCTCGATGCACTCAGTACAAGACTCACAAAAATACATGGATGGCACCACAGTGAAGATGGCATAATGTCGTACAAAACACATGTAGAGCTCATGCCCATAAGATGCACACATCAAATGCAACAAAAATGACAAATCACCAAGTTATATCAGTTTCAGCAGATTAACATCACATAGCACTCTTTCAAAGATTATTAGGGCATCAAGATGGTCTCAAACAAACATGATGCAATGGAACGAAATGAAGTGCTCGTTGAGACGAACAATTTGACATATTACACGCACAAAACGGAGCAGTATGCAGCAAGTTATGGCAGGTCAAAGGGGGCACCAGAATATGGAAAATTACGGGGACTTGGTGGAATTTCGAAGTCAACCTCATTTTTTTCCAGATCTGGATCGGGGAGCGGGCACGGACTTCGAGGCGGGCCGGGTTCTCGCCGGAGCTAGGCGGCGCCGGCGACGAGGAAGGAGGCCAGAGAGGGGGGCCAGCGAGGGGGCGAGGCGAGGAACGGGGCGCCAAGCGCCAGCGCGGCAGAGGGCGGCGGCCGGCGCACGGCGGCGAGGGCGGGGCCGTGAGCGGGGCGGCGAAGGGCGGCGCCGGCGGGCTCCTTGCCGGCAGCCACCGGAGACGGAGCCGCCGCGGACGCACGGCGGCGCTAGACGAAGGTGGCGCATACGAGGCGCAGGGCGAGCGGAGGCCAGGCGGGCGACGGTGCGGCGGCGCGGGCTCGCGCGGCCCGATCCGGGTCCCGCGGGCTGCGCGATGGGGAGGAGAGAGAGGGTGAGGGCGCGGGCGAGGTGGCGGCGTGGGAGTGGCTGGCGGCGGCGGCGGGCGATGTGGCATGTCGTGATTAGTCCGGGTGAGGTGTCCGGCGGACATGTCCGGCACAGGCGGACGTGTCCGGCGGCGCGAGCAAGAAGAGGACTAGGGTTAGACAGAGAATTTCGGGGAGGCACACATATTTATAGGTAGAGGGAGGTAGGAGAGTCGAAATGGGGAACGGTTTTCGCCGAGACGATCGTGATCGAACAACCGAGAGCATGGAGGGGCGTTAGGTGGGTTTTGGGCCACTTTGAAGGGGTGTTGGGCTGCACAAAAGAAGGGGGATTTTACGGTTACCCGGTTAACCGATGGAGTACCAAACGACCTCCAAATGGCACGAAACTTGACAGGCAGTCTACCGGTGGTGTACCAAGGCCGCTTGGCAAACCTCGGTCCATTCCGAGAATATTTAACACCCGCACAAGAGAAGAGCCAAAAAGGGGACGCCGGATGACATAGGAGTGCCGGACTGCAAAACGTACAACGGGGAAAATGCTCGGATGCATGAAACGAACACGTATGCAACATGAGATGCACATGATGACATGACAAAATGCAACACGCAAGCAAATGACATGGCAACAACTGCGAATAACTGGCGGACACCTGGCGCATCGAATCCGCGGTGTTACAACTCTCCTCCACTCACAAGAGATCTCGTCCCGAGATCTTAGGACCGAGACGGAAGGGAAAAGGGATGAGGTGAAACAAGAACTCAAGAGAAGAAGCAAAGAATCGAGAGCACTCGAGAAGAAGAGAGGAACGACGAGAATGACGAGAATCGAAAGCTCACGGAATCAGATAGACTATGAAACCACTCCGGTTAGAACGAGATAAGAAACGAATAAGACTGAAAGGATTTAGGCAGCACTCCGGCTGAAAATGGAAGGAATAGAACATGAACTTGAGAGGATGGAATGATACTTGATGAAGACATGACACAAAACCTCCGGAAAGAATTGAAAGAGTTGAATGAAAAGAACGGAGAAGAAAATGACAACTTGTGCCACGAATGAAATTGAAAGCATCTTAGAAGGAAGGTTTAAACGGAGTTGGTGAGAAAATCAACAACGAAAAGAATAAGCTTGTTGTGGTCTTATAGGTAACATCTCAAGATCATAAGGTGATAACCGGCCACAAACGGAAATGATTGGATAGCTGAGAAGAACGAAGAAATGCAAAACTCCACTTCAAAAGAATACGAGAATTAATTACACTTCAAGACGCGAGAAGAAAAGATACTTGAACTCCACCAACAAAATCTTGATGAACTTGAAGAATGAATTAAATCATGAAGAACCACCATGAAGAACTCCGGTGACAAAAGGATGATGAGATAGAATGAAGGAAGAAAGAATAAGATGAGCCTTGCGTGATTTAGATGGAGGTTCCGACGAAATGGCCGAGAAATTTGAACTCCGGAAAGAAAAGATGAAACACTTGGAACTAGAATTTATTCACCAAGAACAAACTCTGAAGGAAGGGATTAATCACTTGGATGAAATAAGAATAAGATTTATTGTATGCTTATCCTTCATCAAATTTAATTGATGACAAGCAATGGATTTTGCATACTACTTATTCTTCTTGAAAAGGATTGAAAAGTGACATATCGCAAACTTGAGAAGGTCTTTATGAACCACCGGTAGGATAGGAAAGAATGAATGAATTAATATGATAATCAAAGAAAAAGAATCTGAAAGAACCACTGTTAGAATTCGGAAATGACTCACAAAAGCGAATGAATCACCGGGAAGAATTAGAAGAACAAATATGCTTGAGGGGATTTAGATGCAAAAGAATAAAGAGATCATGAGCTGATTAAAGAACACTTGAACGAAGCACCGGGATAATTGGATAAAGGTAGCTGAAATGTGAGAACGAATAATTCTTCTGGAACGATGGCCTCCGATGAAAAGAAACGGGAAAACAACTTCTGACATACTCCGGATGGGTGAGAAGAATAACTGACAAATGAAATAATATGAGAGGATAACATGAAGCTAGAACCATCAATCTTCAGAAGAACGGACAAGATTTAGAGAAAAACTCTTCTTCAATCTTCAAATGACGACGAGAAACACCACCAAAATTACTGAGGATACTCCGGAGAATGAAAAAGCAGAAAGGTTGAGCCAACAATGAAATGATTTGAAAGCGATCTTGGAGAAGGCATCTGACTGATGGAATTCCATTCTTACGTCACACTTGAAAAGAATTTGAGAATAGCTCCGGAATAATTAGAAGAGTCAGGTAAGATCCTGGGAAAAGACCTGTGGGTTAGGGCCCACTAAAGGAAAACACCGTTGGAAAGGGATGTTGAACAGATAGATGATGCACCGGAACAATTGAAATATTTGAATGAGGTGACAACCTCGAATTAATTGGAACACATGACGAATCTCCTGAGATGTCTTGACACTCCGGAAGGATAAACTGGCGAGAGGCGAACAAGCAGAGAAACACTTGAGCCGAGGGAAAAGAATATGATCAACTCGAAAAAAAACGTGAATTGGGTCCACCAGAGAAGAAAAAAGAGATGAAGAATGTCAAACAAGACGAGAATTCACCGGTTGAAATGATTGAGGAAAGACTGAAGAGGTTCCGCATGAATGAAATTGATGCTCGAAAGAGACTCAGGCTCCGGGAAGAAGAGGGTGGGAGGGCGGCAAAAACAAAGGCAACTTGGAAGGGGAAAGCTGACGAATATCTTGAAGAGAAAACACCGGTTGAAATAATTGAGGAGAGAATGCAAAGGCTTCACACGAGTAGGATGGATACTCGATTACGGACTCTGGTTCCGAGAAGAAAAAGGGTGGGCGGGTGGGAAAAGAAAACAACTGAGGATTGAACTTGGCAACGATGAAGAGGCTCGAGTCAACTTGACGAGAGATGCACCGGACAAAAGAGGATGGACAACTCACGAAACTAACCACGTGATCCTAAAGAAAAATTTGAACGGGAAGAGGAGTAGTTCAAAACACCTACGTCAAGATTCCTCACCAGAGCGACGAAGGGGCTGAGGAGTAAAAATAATTCCTACTCTCTGATATAACTAGACTCAGAAATCAGTTTTCTTCTAGACTCAACAACGGCCAAACTACACGATCAATCAATGGGGCTCCTAGGGTCGGTCGAGGCTCTGATACCAACTTGTCACGCCCAATATGCGATACTATCCTAAAGAGACTCGAAGGTCCCACCAAGGATAGAACCGCATATTGAAACGCTTTTGCAAGGTGGATATCATTACATCAACATTACATAATAGATGGGGATACATACAAAGGCATACAATGCCACACGAATACAACATCATCATACATAAGAGCAACATCCGACTACGGATGAAACACAAACAGAAACTCAAACGACATCCACCCTGCTAGCCCAGGCTGCCGACCTGGAACCTATCCCCTGATCGAAGAAGCAGAAGAAGAACTCCAAAACAAGCAACATCGCTCTCGCGTCATGATCATCGCATAACCTGTACCTGCAACTGTTGTTGTAGTAATCTGTGAGCCACGAGGACTCAGCAATCCCATTACCATGGGTATCAAGACTAGCAAAGCTTAATGGGAAAGGAAGGGGTAAAGTGGTGAGGTTGCAGCAGCGACTAAGCATATATGGTGGCTAACATACGCAAATAGGAGCGAGAAGAGAAGCAAAGGAACGGTCGTGAAGCTAGCAATGATCAAGAGGTGATCCTGAACACCTACTTACGTCAAACATAACCCAAAACCGTGTTCACTTCCCGGACTCCGCCGAAAAGAGACCATCACGGCTACACACGCGGTTGATGCGTTTTAATTCGGATCTGGTGTCAAGTTATCTACAACCGGACATTAACAAATTCCCATCTGCCACATAACCGCGGGCACGGCTTTCGAAAGTTTATACCCTGCAGGGATGTCCCAACTTAGCGCATGATAAGCTCTCGCGATCAACGAAGGATATTCCTTCTCCCAGGAAGACCCGATTAGTCTCGGAATCCTGGTTTATAAGACATTTCGACAATGGTAAAACAAGACCAGCAAAGCCGCCCGAATGTGCCGACAAATCCTGATAGGAGTTGCACATATCTCGTTCTCAGGGCACAACGGATTGTCCAAACTTCCGGTAGGCCATCCCAGAGTTGCCCCTGGTGGCCACCGGCGGCTGACAGGTTGGACCAACACTCACGACGAGCACTGGCCCGGGGGGGGGGGGGGTAAATAAAGATGACCCTCGGGCTCCGGAAACCCAAGGGAAAAAGGGCTAGGTGAGGCAAATGGTAAAGCCAAGGTTGGGCCTTGCTGGAGGAGTTTTATTCAAAGCGAACTATCAAGGGGGTCCCATAAATCACCCAACCGCGTAAGGAACGCAAAATCCGGGAACATAACACCGGTATGACGGAAACTAGGGCGGCAAGAGTGGAACAAAACACCAGGCATAAGGCCGAGCCTTCCACCCTTTACCATGTATATAGATGCATTAATTAAATAAGAGATATTGTGATATCCCAACCAAAATCCTGTCCACCATGGAGCAATCTTCAACTTCACCTGCAACTAACAATGCTATAAGAGGGCTGAGCAAAGCGGTAACATAGCCAAACAACGGTTTGCTAGGAAGGATGAAAAAGGTTAGAGGCTGACATGGTAATTTGGGAGGCTTGAAGACAAGAGATAGGTAGCGGGGCAAAGCGATAGAACGAAGCAACTAGCATAGCAATGATAGTAGTGAGATCCAGGGTAGCGGTCGTCTTGCCTGAAATCCATCTAGGAAGAAGAACGAGTCCATGAAGAAGATGAAGCCACGAAGACGAACCACACGTAGACGAAGGCATCCTCACGATCGCAACGAAATGAGAACTATGGAGAAGAAGCACACAACATGGTAAACACACCACACATGACAAGGCATGATGCTCAACCAAGCATGATGCATGACAAAGCTAGATGAGGCTACTCATGGAAAGAGATGATGCAAACAAGAACAACACATCAAAGCAAGTTTAAATGAGGCCGGAAACAACATATAACAATTCCAGTAAGTCCTCATATGCAAATTTAGAAATTGGTCCAGAACTGAATAAACCATAAGTTCAAGTAGTTAAAAAGCAAGTTAAGATGCACCAAGATGATCTACACGAAATTCTAGTCAAGTTACATATAAAGTTCATTTAGTTCGGAGCTACGGCCTAGAAGATATGAGCAAAACAAGTTAAACATGGCATTGATGCAAAATGCATGCAAACATCAAGACAAACACCTCAAAACAAGGATGCAACATGATAATATGAAACTACATGCAAAATCAAGCAAGTTTCATATAGAGCACACTCAAAACGGAGCAACGGTTCAACACATACACCCTATACAAGTTTAAAGGACAAACTGTCCAAAACAGCAACTAGGCATATTGCAAGCATCAAAACAACAAGCTACAGCACCACAACACAAGAACAAAAGGAATGGGCATGAAGTATAGGTAAAGCATGACAAAACATGTACACTGAGCTATCTCCAGAAATCACTAGAACATGCTCAAAAGACATGGCAAGATTGCAAATAATAACAGTTTCAGACTTGGCAGAAATAACATCAGGTTGCAATGTTTAGAGCTATCAAACAACATGTTACAGGAACTTAACATGGCAAACTATAGCATGGAATGATTCTACTCAAAGCATAGAACAAAAGTCCCTTACTGACCATGAGCCAAAAATGATCATAGGATATGATGGCACCCATGTAAACATGGCAAGTTATATGAAAGATTCATACATGGCAGGAATAACAATAAGTAGGCATGTTGGTGAGCTTGAACCACTCACCACAGAGCAATACATGGCATGACAAGGCAACCAACAGTAAGAAGGCATGTTTATGAAGCTCAACATGGCAAGAGCAAGTTCATAGGGTGCATGGATCACCAGCAACAATCATGGCAACATTGAACTTAATGTTAACAGGCTGACAGCAACATTATTTAGCAAGTTTGGAGCAAGATAACAACATGGTACAGCAGGCTACAAATGCAACCAGGGGCATGAATGGCTAGAGCATAATATGTATAACAAAACATCCTTAGTGTACATCTCCATATTATGCATAGAATGACTTTTAGCAGCAGGTTTACATAGCATCACAAAATAACAGATTCAACCTAGCAAAACAGTAACAGCAAGTACCCTACTTCACGAGCTCGATGCACTCAGTACAAGATTCACAAAAATGTATGGATGGCACCATAGTGAAGATGGCATCATGTAGTACAAAACACATGTAGAGCTCATGCTCATAAGATGCACACATCAAATGCAACAAAAATGACAAATCACCAAGTTATAACAGTTTCAGCAGATTAACATCACATAGCACTCTTTGAACGATGATTAGGGCATCAATATAGCCTCAAACAAACATGATGCAATGGAATGAAATGAAGTACTCGTTGAGACGAACAATTTGACACATTGCACGTACGAAACGGAGCAGTATGCAACAAGTTATTGCAGGTCAAAGTGGGCACCAGAATATGCAAAATTACGGGGACTTGGTGGAATTTCGAAGTCAACCTCGTTTTTTTCCAGATCTGGATCGGGAAGCGGGCATGGACTTTGAGGCGGCGCCGGCGACAAGGAAGGAGGCCGGAGAGGGGGGCAGCGAGGGGGTGAGGCAGGCATGGGCATCAAAGCTGCCAGCGGCAGCAGAGGCGGCCGCGGCCGGGCGCACGCGCAGCGCGGGCGGCCGTGAGGTTGGGGCGCGAAGGGCGCCGCCAGCAACTCCTTGCTGCAGCCCACCAGAGATGGAGCCGGCGCGACGCACAAAGCCGCACCGGATGAGGCGCAGGGCCAGCGGACGGGCCAGTGCGGCGGACGGCCAGGCGGGACCGCGCGGTGGAAGGAGAGAGAGGGTGAGGGCGCGGGCGAGGGTGGTGCAGTGGAGTGCTGCGGCGTGCAGCGGACGTGGCACGTCGTGATTGGTCGGGTGAGGTGTCCGGCGGACATGTCCGGCGGCGCGAGGAAGAAGAAGACTAGGGTTAGACCGAGAATTTCGGGGAGGCACACATATTTATAGGTAGAGGGAGGTAGGAGAGTCCAAATGGGGAACGGTTTTCGCCGAGACGATCGTGATCGAACGACCGAGAGCATGGAGGGTAGTTAGGTGGGTTTTAGGCCACTTTGAAGGGGTGTTGGGCTGCACAAAAGAAGGGGGCTTTACGGTTACCCGGTTAACCGTTGGAGTACCAAACGACCTCCAAATGGCACGAAACTTGACAGGCGGTCTACCGGTGGTGTACCAAGGCTGCTTGGCAAACCTCGGTCCATTCCAAGAATGTTTAACACCCGCACAAGAGAAGAGGCAAAAAGGGGACGCCGGATGACATAGGAGTGCCGGATTGCAAAACGGACAACGGGGAAAATGCTCGGATGCATGAAACGAACACGTATGCAACATGAGATGCACATGATGACATGACAAAATGCAACAGGAAGCAAATGACATGGCAACGACGGCGAATAACTGGCGGACACCTGGCGCATCGAATCCGGGGTGTTACAATTGGTCAAATCACTATCCAACTGAATTGCTTCTAGCGGCACTGTATCTCTCAGCGGTATATCAGCCATCCCTGCGTGGCACTTCTTCAGCTGGGAAACGTGGAATACGTCGTGAGCTCCTGACAATCCTTCGGGAAACTCCAACTTGTAGGCAACTTCTCCCATACATTCCAAAACTTTGTATGGTCCCACAAAACGTGGCGCTAACTTTCCCTTAACTCCAAAGCGCTTAACTCCCAGAAGTGGGGATACACGAAGATAAACTCTGTCTCCGACTTCGTAAACTGTCTCCTTGCGTTTAGAATCTACATAGCTCTTCTGCCTGGACTGGGCTACCTTGAGCCTATCATGAATCAATTTCACCTTCTGTTCAGACTCCTTAATCAAATCTGGTCCAAACAACTGGCGGTCTCCAACTTCATCCCACGGCAATGGGGTCCTGCGCCTCCTTCCGTACAAGGCTTCGAAAGGGGCCATCTTCAAACTGGATTGATAACTGTTGTTGTAAGAGAACTCTGCATATGGCAAATTGTTGTCCCAACTAGATCCATAATCTAGCGCACAAGCTCTCAGCATATCCTCCAAAATCTGATTGACTCTCTCGGTCTGTCCATCTGTCTGCGGGTGAAAAGTTGTACTGAACTCTAGCCTGGTACCCAAAGTTTCGTGCAACTGATTCCAGAACTTTGAGGTAAACTGGGTTCCTCTATCTGATACAATGCTCCTCGGAACTCCATGCAGACATATGATCCTGGTCATGTATATCTTTGCCAACTTAGCACTAGTGTAAGTGGTCTTCACTGGGATGGAATGAGCTACCTTCGTCAAACGATCGACTACAACCCAAATCGAGTCGTAGCCTGAATGAGTCCTGGGCAATCCCGTGATAAAATCCATGCCTAACTTTTCCCACTTCCATTCGGGTATTGGTAATGGCTGTAACAATCCTGCTGGCTTTTTATGCTCTGCCTTCACTCTCTGACAGACATCACATACTGCTACATACTCCGCAATATCCTTCGTCATTCTGGTCCACCAGAAAGTATCCTTCAAATCCAAATACATCTTGGTATTTCCTGGGTGAATCGAGTATGGTGAATCATGGGCCTCTTGCAGAATCAACTTCCTGATCTCCGGATCATTAGGCACATAAACGCGGTCCTCAAACCATAAGGTATCGTGCTCATCCTCACGAAATCCTTTAGCTTTTCCTTTGCTCATCTTCTCCTTTATAGAGGCAATCTCCTTGTCGGTCCTCTGAGCTTCTCTGATCTTATCCATCAAGGTAGACTGAATCTCCAATGCTGCAACGTAGCCTCTTGGAACTATCTCCAAACATAACTCGCGAAGATCCTCGGCTAACTCCTTTGGTAATCCTCCGGTCATATGTGTGTTTACATGGCTCTTACGGCTTAACGCATCGGCTACTACGTTAGCCTTTCCGGGGTGATAATGCAACATCATATCGTAATCCTTGATGAGCTCCAACCATCTCCTTTGCCTGAGATTCAGCTCCTTCTGCGTGAAAATGTACTTCAAACTCTTGTGATCCGTGGTACACCTCACAATGGTTTCCGATGAGAACATGTCTCCATGTCTTTAATGCATGCACTACGGCTGCTAACTCCAAATCATGTGTAGAATAATTCAACTCATGGGGCTTAAGCTGTGGTGAAGCATACGAAACAACTCTTCCCTCCTGCATAAGCACTGCTCCAAGTCCTCGACGTGAAGCGTCGCAATACACCTCATAATCCTTGCGCTGATCTGGTAAAATCAACACTGGCGATGTAACCAAACGTTTCTTCAACTCCTGGAAACTGGCCTCACATTCCTCAGTCCATTTGAACTTGGTATCTTTCTTTAATAACTTCGTCATGGGCTTCGCAATCTTCGAGAAATTCTCAATGAATCTCCGGTAGTATCCTGCCAGCCCAAGAAAACTCCGGATCTCTCCAACTGTCGTTGGTGCTACCAAATTTGTCACAGTGACAACCTTGGTGGGATCTACTGCTATTCCTTCTCTAGATATAACATGTCCGAGGAATCCAACTTCTTTCAACCAAAACTCACATTTGCTGAACTTAGCATATAACTGATGTTCTCTGAGCTTCTCCAGTACCAAACGCAAATGCTCCTTATGCTCTTCTTCATTCTTCGACTAGACCAAAATATCATCAATGAACACCACGACGAACTTATCCAGAAATTCCATAAATACCTTTTTCATCATGTTGATGAAATATGCAGGTGCCTTAGTCAGACCAAATGACATAACGGTATACTCATACAGCCCGTACCTGGTGGTAAAAGCTGCCTTAGGTATATCCTGCTCTCGAATCTTCAACTGGTGGTATCCTGATCGCAGATCAATCTTAGAAAATACCTTAGCTCCTTGTAATTGGTAAAACAAATCATTGATCATCGGCAATGGGTATTTTTTCTTGATTGTTACTTCATTCAGTCCTCGATAATCAACAACCATCCTCAACGATCCATCCTTCTTTTCCACTAGAAGTACTGGCGATCCCCAAGGTGAAGAACTTGGGCGAATAAAGCCTTTATCCAGTAACTCCTTAATTTGCTTCTTAATTTCCTCCAAATCTTGTGCGGGCATCCGGTACGGTCTCTTAGATATCGGCCCTGTGCCTGGCAAAAGCTTAATCAAAAACTCAATGTCTCTATTTGGTGGCATGCCTGGCAACTCTTCGGGAAATACATCAAGGAAATCCTTCACCACTAGTACTTCCTCCTGCACAACTCCTGATAAGGAATTTACTTGTGTCCTCTTAGGCTCATGCCGTGATACATACTTGATGCTTCTTCCTTCTAGAGTGGTAAGCAAAATCGACTTAGTAGCGCAATCAATGTTTCCTCCATACATCGATAGCCAATCCATACCCAGAGTTACATCCAAACCATGTGATTCCAAAATGAATAAATCCAAGGGGAAAACATGCCTACCTATACTCAATGGCACTTGAAAACATCCTCGGCTGGCCATATATTCTGCTCCTAGTGAGCTTACTAACATAGGTGTTCTAAGAACTTTGGTGGGCAGTTTATACTTATCCACAAATCCCCTTGATATGTATGAATGCGATGCACCAGTATCAAAAAGAACGATTGAAGTAAATGACTTAACCAAAAACTTACATATTACTGCATCTGGTTGGGCTTCAACCTCCTCCACATTAACGTGGTTCACCTGTCCCTTGTTGAAAGGGTTCGGCTTCTTCCCTAAGCTTCCATTGCCATTTCCATTCTGGCTTCAGGACATTCATTGGCATAATGTTCGGTCTTCTGACACTTATAGCAAGTGACTTGGCTCAGGTCTCTCTTGGCTAGGGTTGACGGGTTGGTACGGTTCTGGCCGTTGCTTCCTCCATTCCCGTTACCATTCTTGGGTCCATTATGATTGTGCGAGCTACCTCCTTCATGGGTATGCTGGAAATGTCCTCTCGATTTCGGGGTAAAACGTGGCTTTTGCTGAGCTCCAGAATTGTACTTCCCTTGTCCATACTTCCTCTTGCGGTTCTCAATCTGCTGCTGCTTCCCTTCAATCATGAGAGCTCTATCTACCAACTCCTGGTAGTTGTTGAAAGTTGCTACCATCAACTGCATGCTCAGCTCATCATTCAGTCCTTCCAGAAACTTCTCCTACTTAGCAGCATCGGTAGCAACGTCATCTGGGGCATAACGTGCTAGCTTACTAAAGTCATCCACTTACTGGCCAACAGTCCATCCTCCTTGGCGCAAGTTGCCAAACTCACGCTTCTTCATGGCCATAGCTCCTGCTGAAACATGGGCAGTACGAAAAGCCTGCTGAAACTGGTCCCATGTGACAGTGTCAATAGGATAGGTGGCTGTGAAATTCTTCCACCATGATGATGCAGGTCCTTCAAGCTGATGTGCTGCAAAACGCACCCTTTCTGCATATGTGCATCCTGCAGTGGTCAACTCCCTTGCTGTCTTGCGGAGCCAATCATCTGCAACAATTGGCTCGGTGCTACTGGAGAACACCGGTGGATTCAGCCTAAGAAAACGGGTTAAATGATCAACAGGTGGTGGCGGTGGTGGGTTGTTGTTGTTGTTGTTCCCCTGATTCTGATTCTGGACTAGCAACTGCATCAACGCATTCTGCTGCTGGATCAACTGAGTGAGCTCCGGTGGGAAAGCAAATCCATTGTCACGTGTCGAAGGCATGTGAGGGTTTTAGAAAAGATGAGAATATAGAATAGAATGAGGTCTAGAGGGAAAACACTACCCATATGCACATGAGACAAATGCAAACAAAATCACTTCATTCAATCAAACAAGGGCATACAACAGTCTCCTTATCCAACTCCGTGCCTAATCTTTTCGAACAAGTAGTTAGTCCTAAAGAGAGATCGCAGAGGTGATCGGCTTCTATTTGTGTGTGTTCTGTTTCATCATCTGGTTCCACTATTATTGTAATCACACTGACTAAATATCTTTGCAAACAGGGATGATCAGCTCGATTTTAGTGGAGCCGCACAAAATGAACGGATTGTGATCTTGCTCCATACACCTATTTTTTGGATACAGAGCCGGGTGAATGTCACATTCCAAAATTTTAAAATTTGGAATGTTAATAGGATCATTCTTTGTCATCATGATTTCTATGCTTTTGTCTTGTTAAAAATGTTCACTGTTTTATATATTAGTAGTAATATTTTATTGTGTGTTCTGGTATTTTTAGTTATCAATACATTATTTTGGTTTTAGCCACGATATATTTTTCTGTACAGTATATCTTCGCAGATATTACTGTTCATATGTGCCAGCAGCAACCCAACTCCTGTTTGTCACCCAGTGCGCTAGAGCAAGCAGCAGCATAGCGTCAGCAGGCCGGCCCATTTCCCCGCAGCCGCAGCCCAACCCGTAGGATTTCCTATTTGTTTTTTATCTCTCTCACCTCCCTGCCGCTGACTTTGGGTCCCGCTTGTCATCTCCTACAATGCACCGTGTTCATCACGAATATTGTAGCTCCTGTAATCGAACCGAACCCAAATCGATGGATTCAAACGATTCTTGACCCGTAGGCCACGGGATCTGCTCTATATAATATCTCCAACCCCTCCTCGTCCGATTTTTCGCGAATTTGATACCTCCCATGCCCTGGAACGCAGTCCCTATCTCGCCGGACTTCTGCCGACCGAAGCTTCTACCGCTGGTCGATTGCATCGCCTCTGGAAGTTACCATCCCCTCTGCTACCTCCTGTGATCTTCGTCACACTCCTCTCTATCTCCATCACATTCTTCTGAATACAGGGGAGCACCGTGACACCGCCCACAAGCCCATCCCGAAGAATATCGCCACCACCGTGAATCCAGCCGCACTTCAGCGCCACCAAAAGTCGCCCTCGACGCCGAGCAGTACCCATCCGAGACCTCCGTGCCACTCCGCGTCCGACGCGCACCTTCCCGAGGCCACCTGACCTCCGTAGCCACCGCCGTCATCACCACCAAACCGCCACGCGCCGTCTTCTCTAACTCCGGTGACCCCCGCCCTCTGTTTTCTTGTGAGCCATCCCCGTCCGTTTGATCTAAGTTGGACAGCCCAGATTAGATCATGTTCCGTTTTTTCTTCGTCGAAGCGGTATGCACTAAATAGCGGCGGACCATCGTTTAAGCCTAGCAGCAAACACCATCTTGCCACTCATGTCGCGCCACGTGGCAACGCCACAGCAGCCGCGGCAGTTCTTCCCAGAACGTTATTATGGCATAAATTTTCTTTGTAGGTTCGATATAGATTTTCATTTAGGTATATCTTGAGATCCATACCTCCAAATTTGTTGATTCGTTTTCCTGTGTACTCGTAGTGACCAGGAGGATACTGTAGAGCCAAAATTTCACATGTTTGCACTATTCAAATTTGAATTTGATCAAATTTGAATTCAAACTTCTGGAGACCATATCTTTTAAACTGTTGATCAAAATTAGTTGATTCTTTTTGCATTGTGATCCAAATAGCATGTAGATAATATATAGCTACTGATTGGTTCCATTATTTAAGTTTTATTTGAATTCCTCGGTGTTGACTTTAATGTTGTGTTATGTGAATATAGTTTATTTATCGGTCCCTTCGTTATCGTATAGATTGTCCGGAGTGTGAAGCGGATCAGAATTAAGCATTAGAGTCCGTCAATACCGTTCAAGACAAGTTTGCACATTTGATTTTGCTCATCCTATATTTCCTATGGATGTGTGGTTTTTATGCTATGATATATGTTTGGTTGATCATTATATTTCGTGTTGTCATGTTTTGGTATTGATTGTGTTATGTGATGGTGTGTTCAACCTGCTATAGTGGACGTGGGCATGTGTCAAGTGATCCGTGAAAGTGGTGAGTGTTTATAGCCGTAGGCTCGGGATTATTAACCAGGTGAATGCGTCATTGGCAAAGCGCTCTATTGTCCCTAGAGAATGCGCCACTGACAGAGCGCACTTGAGGCGAGGTATAGTTTTTGGAACTTAAATCAGGTGAATGCGTCCTTGGCAGAGCGCTCTATGGTTCCTAGAGAATGCGCCACTGACAGAGCACACTTGAGATACTTTTGAAGTTCTTGTCATGTTTTCTTTGAATCTTTGGGGCTATCTTGGGCGAGTAAATTAGAGACGGTTGTGAGTTCATTTAGTGAAGGTAGGTGAAGTCATTCTTCTCCAAACTAACTTGAGTGTTTTGTTTGTCATACTTTGCTTGTGGATGTAGGTTTGCTATATCATATTATGTGATTTGCCAATACGTTCAATGTATTAACCCTTTGTGGATGCAACTTATCATGTTGCAGGATTTTCAGATGATCAGTGAGATACAGTAGGGTCGCGAGTCTTCACTCAGCATTTTTGCCAGTGGGCATTGATGGGACTCATCATTTGCTTATGCTACATTTTCGCTGTTATTATTGAGTAAAGCTAGTTATGTACTATGAGTTTGTAATACTTTATTAATTCTGGACCATACGTTATAGTAAATGATGCACTTGTTATTTGATATTCATATATACTGTGTGTGCTAGTGAATCGATCCAGGGACTAGCACAGTGAGCACAGAGATATCGAATCTTATCAGGTTCGGATCGTTACAGATGGTATCAGATCAGTGTGTTGACTATAGGCCATGATCCTAGAAAATGGATTAGAAAAGCCGCAGGGGTGTAAAACTTACTTTACAACTTGTTGTCTACTTGTTAGTGCATACTCTTGTACTCATATCCTTACTTTTCAAATATAGATGACCCTTGGAATTATATTAGTGTTATTTAAGGAGTTTAGTTGGCAGACCACCATTCCTAAGTTGTGTTCAATAAAGATTTACGGTAGTATGATGAGATCATATCTCTTGTGGATATGACCTTACCTGTAGGTTTTGCTTGTGTTGTGTGATATGTCATATGTTTGGTTGGTCATTGCTTTCCGTGGTGTCATATTTCCTAGATTATTTGTATTATGCAATTGGGTGCTTTGATTGATCATATGTGCTCTTTTGATGTGATTACTTTAGGATAGTTTTCGTGACTTGTGTGAATTTAGTGTTTGTTTTTGTTGTTATTGGGATTTTAGTTGCTAGCATGAGCATATGGGTAGTGTTTTTACCCTTAGACCTATTTCTGTCTATATATCATCCCTGCTTACCCATTAGATGCCACCAAGGCATAACTCTAGAGGTAGTGGTTCAGGAGACAACAACAACAATGAAATACGCCCATACATGCAACAGCTGCTTTAGGGATAGACTCAGTTGATCCAGCTACTTGTTCAGAACCAGAACAACAACAACAACAACAACAACAACAATAATAATCCACCACCATCCCCGGTAGATGCACTTACTTGTTTCTTGAGGTTGAATCCTCAGAGGTTTTCTAACACCCCAAACCTATTGTGGCTGACGATTGGCTTCGCTCAGTTAATAGGAATTTGGAGAAAGTTGGTTGCACTAATGCAGAGAGAGTGAGGTTTGCCTTGCATTTGTTAGAAGGACCAGTCACGACATGGTGGGACAATTACTTGGTCACTTATCCTATTGCTACTATCACTTGGGCACAGTTTCAGGCAGGTTTTCACACCGCACATGTTTCTGCTGGTGCCATGAGTCTGAAGAAGAAGGAGGTCCGCAGCTTGCGTCAGGGAGGTCGCACTGTGAATGCATATGTGGAGGAATTCAATAATCTTGCACTAATGCGGCTAGACATGAGAAGTTTCTGGAAGGACTGGATGATGAGTTGAGTATTCAGTTGACTGTGGCAACATTCAACAATTGTCAGGAGCTTATTGATAAGGCTATTGTACTTGAAGGAAAGTTTCAACAGGTGGAGAACCGCAAGAGGAAGGCAAGGGTTACAGAGTTCAACTCCGGAGGACCACGGAAGCACCATAATTCGTCAGCATCTTCTGAGTACTATGATCCTGGAGTGGACATTTATAATGGTCATAACCATGATGGGCATAATCATCACAACAACAATGGACACAACCACAATGGTCAGAGGAATGGCAACAACGACCAAGACCTTTCGATGCCCACAAAGAAGGATCTAAGCTAGTTATGTTGTTACAGATGCAGGTACCCAGGACACTATTCAACAAACTGTCCTGAGCTAAAGAAAATTAATTATGACAATGGGAATTCTGGAGATAAGGAGATTGATCTCTTCTAAAGTGGACATGTGAATCACACGAGGGTAGGAAGACCAGATAATGCATCAGTCTTTGGTAAGATTCTTAATTAAGATCAAGCATTGTGACCGTTCTTGCAGCATTGATGCATCATATTTAGTCGTGTCAAGAGAGATTTGGAAATATACAATGAGTAAGCCTCGAAACTTTGGAGTATGGATTATATCAAGTACCCATCTTTAACCTTTGCTAGCCAACTCGAGTCTCAAGGACGAGATTCATTTTAAAGGGGGTAGATTTGTCACATCCCAAATTTTTAAAATTTGGAATGTTAATAGGATCATTCTTTGTCATCATGATTTCTATGTTTTTGTGTTGTTAAAAATGTTCACTGTTTTATAAATTAGTAGTAATATTTTATTGTGTGTTCTGGTATTTTTAATTATCAATACATTATTTTAGTTTTAGCCACGATATCTTTTCCTGTAGAGTGTATCTTCGCAGATATTATTGTTCATATGGGCCAGCAGCAGCCCAACTCCTGTTTGTCGCTCAGTGCGCTAGAGCAAGAAGCAGCACAGCATCAGTAGGCCGGCCCATTTCTCTGTTGCCACAGCCCACCCTGCAAGATTTCCTATTTGTTTTTATCTCTCTCACCTCTCTGCCGCTGACTTTGGGTCCCGCTTGTCATCTCCTACAACGCACCATGTTCATCAGGAAGCTCCTGTAACCGAACCGAACCCAAATCGATGGATTCAAACGATTCTTGATCCGTAGGCCACGGGATCTGCTCTATATAATATCTCCAACAACTCCTCGTCCGTTTTTTCGCGAATTTGATACCTCCCATGCCCTACAATACGGTCCCGATCTCGCTGGACTTCTGCCGGCCGAAGCTTCTGCCGCCGGTCGATTGCACCGCCTCTGGAGGTTACCAGCCCCTCTGCTACCAGCTGTGATCTTCGTCTCAATCCTCTCTATCTCCATCACGTTCTTCTGAATCCAGGGGAGCACCGGGACACCTCCCACGATCCCATCCCGAAGAAGATCACCGCCACCGTGAATCCAGCCGCACTGCAGCGCCACAAGAACTCGCCCTCGATGCCGACCAGTACCCATCCGAGACCTCCGTGCCACTCCGCGTCCGAAGCGCACCTCCCAGAGCCAGCTGTCCTCCATATTCGCCGCCGTCATCACCATCAAACCGCCACGCGCCGTCTTCTCCAACTCAGGTGACGTCCACCCTCTGTTTTGCGGTTAGCCATCCTGTCCGTCCGATCTAAGTTGGACAGCCCAGATTAGATCATGTTCCGTTTTTTTCTTCTTCGAAGCGGTATGCACTAAATAGCGGCCAACCATCGTTTAAGCCTAGCAGCAAACACCATCTGGCCACTCACGTCGCGCCACGTGGCAACGCCACAGCAGTCGCGGTAGTTCTTCCTAGAACGTTATTATGGCATAATTTTTCTTTGCAGATTCCATATAGATTTTTCATTTAGGTATATCTTTTCCGTAACTCCAAATTCATCGATTCTATTTCCTGTGTACTCGTAGTGACCAGGAGAATACTCTAGATCCAAAATTTCACATATTTGCACCGTTCAAATTTGAATTTGGTCAAATTTGAATTCAAACTTTCGGAGGCCATATCTTTTAAACCGTTGATCCAAATTAGTTGATTCTTTTTGCATTGTGATCCTAATAGCATGTAGATAATATATACCTACTGATATGTTCTATTATTTAAGTTTTATTTGAATTCCTTGCTGTTGACTTTAATGTGGTGTTATGTGAATACGGTTTATTTATCGGTGCCTTCATTATCATATAGATTGTTCGGAGTGTGAAGCAGATCAGAATTAAGCATTAGAGTACTTCAACACCATTCAAGGAAAGTTTGCACATTTGATTTTGCTCATCCTATATTCTGCTATGCATGTGTGGTTTTTATGCTATGATATATGTTTGGTTGATCATTATATTTCGTGCTGTCATGTTTTGGTATTGATTGTATTATGTGATGGTGTGATCAACCTGCTATAGTGGATGTGGGCATGTGTCGAGTCATCCGTGAAAGTGGTGAGTGTTTATAGCCATAGGCTCGGGATTATTAACCAGGTGAATGTGTCATTGGTAGAGCACTCTATTGTCCCTAGAGAATGTGCCACTGACAGAGCGCACTTGAGGCGAGGTATAGTTTTCGGAACATAAATCAGGTGAATGCGTCCTTGACAGAGCGCTCTATGGTTCCTAGAGAATGCGCCACTGATAGAGCGCACTTGAGATATTTCTGAAATTCTTGTCATGTTTTCTTAGAATCTTTGGGGCTATCTTGGGCGAGTAAATTAGAGACGGTTTTGAGTTCATTTAGTGGAGGTAGGTGAAGACATTCTTCTCAAAACTAACTTGAGTGTTTTGTTTGTCATAATTTGCTTGTGGATGTAGGTTAGCTATATCATATTGTGTGATTTGCCAATACATTAAATGTATTGACCCTTTGTTGGTGCAACTTATCATGTTGCAGGATTTTCAGATCATCAGTGAGATACAGTAGGGTCGCGAGTCTTCACTCGGCATTTTCGCCAGTGGGCATTGATGGGACTCATCGTTTGCTTATGTTACATTTCCACTGTTATTATTGAGTAAAGCTAGTTATGTACTATGACTTTTAATACTTTATAAATTCTGGATCATATGTTATAGTAAATGATGCACTTGTTATTTGATATTCATATGTACTGTGTGTGCTAGCGAATCGATCCATGGACTAGAACAGTGAGCATAGAGACATCGAATCTTATCAGGTTCGGGTCATTACAGTGAAACTAGCTGCCAACCAATGAATAGTGTGCCCAGGAAATGGAGCCATGCCAACGAACAACATTGATCAATTATATATTTTTCTTTATTTGTACACCTTCTCACAACTTTGTCTTCAGTTGTGATGTGAATATTGGTGCTGATCTGCGAACCATTGAGATGCATTAGCACCCATGGTTGTTTCATTTGTATTTGATGATGGAATGTTGTCACGAGACAATCTTGAGGCAAGAGGAGACATGAATCCTAAGTTGAAACCTTCGTAGCATCATAGTACAATTTCATTGCTAGCCATAGTGGGAGTAACTTAAGTAGTAACATAACATATCCCTAGATAAAATGGCTTATGTGGCATGGAGTAAATGAGGAAAGAGATGCTTGTGGTAACATAATATGTTACTATAACATAACACACCCCGAGGTAAAATGAGTCTATATCTCAATTAACGAAGACTTACATGTTACCTTCCATATTTACTACCTAGTATGAAGGTAGTAACATAGACTACTCCACTATGCATGTTACTAGTTTAAGTTACTCCCCACTATGACCAACCTCATGCTGGAAAATTATGCATACATATAAACAAATCCTGAAGGATTGATAGCTACCAGAAACAATTCAACTTTGTTTTGCCGACATGTGGGACATACTTCATCCAGCTCCACCTGCCATGCAGCAATATTGAGTGCACAACTGCAGGAAAGATTCACCCTGGTTGTTGCGCTGCGGTAATAATGACTAGTGAGCAGTCAAATCATAGAGCCCCACCTTCGCCACAGTAAGTTGCTTGGATAAAGCAACCATCATTTCTCTCTTTGTTGAAGCTGCTGCTACTCCAATATTCCCAGAGTAACAAGTTGCTCGGGTGAAGCAACCATCACTTCACCTTTCCCATAGTAAGTGCTACCTCTTTTTTTATTTTAGAAAAAACCACACACGAATATTGGACGGTAGCAGCACAACAACTGAATGAAAAATCAAAACCAACCAATGAACTACTACTAATGGTTAGCGTTTGCTAGTATCGTGTACTCCGTCTGTCCATGTATATAGGGCTTAATGCGTTTTTCGAGAGTAACTTTGGCCCTGTTTGGATCCATGGGTTAGAGTTAGTTTGAGCTAGTTGGGGCTCAAATAGCCCTAAAGTATCCGAACATGAGGGTTACTAGCAAGATGCCCATGCGTTGCACGAAACATCAAGATGCGTTTGTATGTGTAGTTTATCTTGTGGGAGAAAATGATGAACGAGGGATGTGGCTATCTTTTTGCAAAATTGCCACTGTTTCCTTCCTATCCGTCAGATATAAATCGGACGGCCTGTATTGCAGAATGGCAGGCACACCATCATCACCAACTGTGTTTTTTATAAGAGTAGAGAAATTGGAGCAAGTTGCACCAAACCCACCAAAAAACTATCCCATCCAAGAGGTGTTAATTGGATCTCTATCCCGCTAGCCAAGTGGTGCTAATTGGAGCTAGTTCTCATGGGGCCTACTGAAAAACCACTTGCTCTCTCCATCAAGTGTGTTTATTGTCAATCTAACCCTGTCATCCAAACACTCTTTGGCTAGAGTTAGTTCAGGGTTAGTCATGAGTTAGTCTAACCTCTAGCTAAGTTAGAGTATCCAAACAGGAGCAGTATATGACATGCAAGTAGCTCAAAGCATACTGTCAAATTTGTACGTTAAAGGATCTTTTTTTTAAAACGGAACGTGAAAGGATCTTCAAATGATATAATTTGCAAATTACATAATATCTTGTCAATAGTCAAAGGCAACCTCGAAGAAAACATTACGCCCTAAATAAAATCTTATAACAATAGTCAAAACCAAGTGTCACTACTACACCAAACAAGTTTAAAACGAGAAACTAGACCCACTCACAGCACGACACACATGTCTCGTTTAGTCCGCCGGCCAAAGTGCTTTCTCTTCTTGGCGTAACAATGGAGTACAGTAATTTTTTTAGAATGCTCTTGGCATGTCGCTAAGATGTGATGAGTTAACCGACCTCAATAGACGGCAAAATCGCCAGCCCGACACACTTTGATAGAGACGAGGAGCGAGAAACAATACGGGTTGGGGATTACTAGCACTACAAAAAAAATACACTTCCATGATGATACATGTTTGTCACAATAGGTCGCGTTTTTTGTCATGCATGTACATCCATGACAAATTTATGACAGAATCAAGATAGTCATACCTGTGCTGTCGTAGAAGTGTTCCATGACATTACCAAAATTATCATCACGGAAGTGTCCACTTCCATGACGATAAATCGCGCGTCACAGAAGTGCTTTCGTCAAGCGTGACCGACACATGGCATCCACCATAACGGAACGCCGTTAAGCTATCGGGTCGGGTTTTGGATTCGATAACCCGTTAACAGCCCCGACCAATGGGGATTTTCCACGTGTAAAATCATCATTGGCTGGAGGAAACACGTGTCTGCTCTTCGTTGGGACAGATGTTCCACTCATTGGACGGAAGGCCCCTATGATACGTTGACACGTGGCACGGCCCAACAGAGGCCCATTCCTGTGAAAAGGTTGGCCCGTTTGACTTGGTCAAAATGTGGCGAGCCAGCCCATGGAAATCCTGTTAACGGCTTGTTCGCATATAGCCCATTTATAGCCCACTAACCCAAGGCCCGTTACGCCCTATCCGAATTAGGCCCAGTAGCGTCATCTGGGCCACCCAATATGATTCCAGCCCATTTTCACTTCTGGCCCATGTATGGCCCATGACGTCTTTCGGCCCATATGAGGCCCTATGTAACTCTTGGCCTATTAACGGCCCGTGGTGAAACTGGTCCGTAATGAATAGTGTATCACGTTACACCCATTAACGACCGGTGGTGAAACTGGCCCGTAATGAACAGTGTATCACTTTATACCCATTAACGGCCCGTTATTCCGTTGGGCCGTTTCCAGCCCATGTTATCTTTCGGCCTTCTCAGAGCCCATTTATTCTTGGGCTCATTTCCTGCATTCGTTTACTTACGGCCCGTTACTGTCATTTTCTGCTTGTGGGCCAAATTCAGCCCATGGTTATAGTCAGCCCGTTTGTGGTCCGTTAATACGTTGGGCCATTTTCATAGCGTCATGAAATACGGCCTATTAACGATGGCCCGTTATGGTCGGCCCATGAACGGACGATTCCAACTCTAGCCCATTTACGGCCATAATGCGGCCTGTTATTGGCCCATGTTATCATACTGCCCGTATAAGGCCCATTGATGATACGGCCCGTAGAAGGCCCATTGTTTCTACGGCCCTTAGAAGGCCCATTGTTTCTACGACCCGTAGAAGGCCCACTGTTTCTACGGCCCGAAGGAGGCCCAGTGTCACTACAGTAAATATTAGCCCATGGTTATTGTAGCCTAGTTTTAAAAAATAGGTTATTGCAGCCACTAGAAAACCGCGGAAAAAGAACTGCAATGACTACAAGCAAACAAATAAACAAGACAACAAGGAAATAAATAAGCAAGCAACTTACGCTAGGCTATCACGGCTATCACATATTACATCCACTGGGCATCAAAGTTCGCCACCAGTGCAAATTAACGCGTCGACAAAAGAATATACAAAACTGAGAGCACTTTAGAAGGCACTAGGCCTGGCCAGGAAGGGCCCCCCAAACAGCTCAAGAAGCTGAGTAGACCTCAGTTGTGTTCACGATAGATGCATCAACACTAGATTTAAGGCTTGATGGTGCGCACGGCAGTCCTCTGACATCTTCATTGCATCTTTGACTTCAAGTCGGAGCTGAGCTGAAGCAAGCCTTTCCGCTTTAAGTTGAGACTAAAGAAGTCGAACTGATTGAGGCAGCGACTGCACAGAGGTTGTCTCACACCTACTGGTGAGTAGCTTCAACTCACTGTCTTCATCAAGATAGGACCTTGGGGTCATCTCACTGTCCACAAGATGGTTTGGCTCACTATCTTCCCTAAAGTTCTGCCTGGCGTAAGAGATACGACTCTGAAAGAGAAACAAGGAGACACATAACAGGTTTCACAATTATATAAGCAAATAAATGGATCTGTTATGCATAAGGAACATGTTTTTACAACTACAATTCGAAACTGGTAGTTTTTGCAAACATCCAATCAGATGTAAATAGGAGGAAATGATGCCTATCCAAATCTATACTAGAACAATGTTTGAAGGCTTGAGAAGGATGAACTTACATTACATGTTAACACGGGCTGGACAAAGCCCTTCTCCATGTTGATGGAAGGATAATTCAACAAATTCCCCAAAGAAAATTCTTTATAAGCGTTGCCATTATTCTACATTTTGCAAAGAGTAAATATAGATCAAATAATATTGGAAGAAACAGAGGATAATGAAGCTCAGGTGCAGACTGATGATACATAATCAAATAGCAATTAATTAAGAACAGCCTTACAAGGCAAAAGGGAGAGAGGTACTGACGAGAGCAATGCAGAGCCCATTATTGTTTTGAGATCGTATGATCCTTTGAGCAAGGACATTCATCTGAAATTAGTTTTCATACAAGAGAGAAGGTAAGGCACAAGCAAAAATTTAGGAGTTCAAATTTTGAATTGATATCATAGACAGTACCTGACGCTGGGCTTCTAGCAGTTCTAATAGGGGTTTGGCCACTGGAGTAGGGGTAAAGTGTGGTACAGTTGGGCCAGTGTTTTCTGTGGCTGCTGATCTATCTGATTTAACAGGTATCACTACCTTTTCCAAATACCTAGTTTGTACTCCTTGAGGATCTGCACTCACCCTCTTCCTTTTGGACATCTATTACGAAAGAACAACATTTGACTGGAAAAACATAGTGTGACGACACATGGAATAGGTACAGAAAATGGATAGGTATGGCATATAATCATATATGATGCTTAAACTAAGCAGATGGTGTAACAAAGTAGAAGTAATGCAAGAGGTCAGATGCAAAATATGTGCGACCAATACAACTTTGCAAAGCTAGAGCAAGCACCTTGATGGGTGAATAAGATAGGCCATCCTCCACCATGCCAAGTTTGTTAGCCAGTGGATCATTCAGCAATATTCCTCTCGTGCGCCCATTCTCATATTCATTTTGATAATGTTCAATATCTGACATGCATGAAAACATAAAAACAAGTGAGATTTTCTTTGTAATGCAGAAGTGATTCTAATCCAATACTGCCTCCATGTAAACCCCTTTGTGCTATCTCTGCAATTCTTTTAAAAGATGCCACGCATGCTGTAATTTGTTGTGTGCATTAATATAATGTGGCCTACTACTCAAAATATGAGAGCTCCAGAAGTGATGACACTTCGCAGATGATAGCTTCAACATATAGTAAAGAAGAACAAGTCGACCTGACTTGACAGATTCAAAATATACCAAGGGAGAACAACTCGACCTGACCAGTCGATCGCAAGAGAAGAGTATCATCTTAAAGAAGAGCAGAAGAGCAAGCAGATTGAAGATATTACAAGTCTTTCAATACAATGTCGGTTGGCCACCCATGATAAACCAGAGCGCATAGAGAAATACTATTCTTTCCGGTCTCTCCATATGTGTCTCACATGCATTTCGAAACTAAAGTAGGAACATTTAGCTCACCAATTAAACATCTCTCAGTTTTACTAATATCAGCAATAATATCAGATATGAATTTGTACAACTAAGCTTGTTTAGCTCGATGGGTGGAGCAGTGCTATTACGACACGAATCACGTAGGCTGATTGTGGTCATCATAAAATGGGGAAAACATAAGCATGATGAGTACAGTGTTGACCGTGGCAGTGGGATGGCAGATCTGAAGCTGCAAACCGCGCAAAGGGTAGTTAGAAACCGATGTTTGCTTTGAAATAACAACTAAGATTTGGTATGGACAAGAAAGTATGGTCAACAAGTGACAAAGAAATGCAATTATGCTGTCTCTCTATATGTCGCGACATGCATTTGGAAACTCAAGTGGGACCATTAGCTAACCAATTAAATGTGTTGGTTAACTAATATCAGTATCATATCACAATCATATTTGAACAACTAAGCTTTCAAATTCTGAATGTTGTGTTGTTTAGCTTGAAGGGTGGAGTAATGCTAGTACGACAGAAAGCACCTATGCAGATCATAGTAGAGTAGATAAAAGGGGAAAGCCCTAAGCATCAAGAGAAAAATTAGGAAAGTGGAACTAGCTGGACCAGTGGGTGGCGCACATGCTTTTCAAAATGAATATAGGAACATTAGGTGACCAATTAAACATTCTCTGTTTTAGTGATATGAGCATCATATCAGATTCGTATTTCAACACGTAAGCTTTGGGTTGAGGTCTTGAGGAGTAGTGCTAGCACGACACGAAGCACCTACGATGATGGTAGTGAATATAAAGGGGGAAACCATAAGCTTTACGTGTATAGTGCCCATGCCATGGCGGATCTGAAGGTGCAAACTGAACAAAGATACTTCACAACCAATGTTTGCTTTGAACTAGCCACTACAATTTGGTACGGACAAGAAAAGTACAGTAAACAAATTATGATCTATTTTCCGGGTGAGATCAATAACTTAAGCACATATGGAAGAGTACCACCTCTCTTGCGACGCCGTGTAGGCCTATGCTGATACGTTGAGGGTGCTGCGGGTGCGATGGCTGTCGGCGGCGGGGAAGAAGACTTTAGACGGCAGACGGCCGGGTCAGGGGATATATCATGTTGCTGTGGACGAGGCGGTCGTAGGAGCGGCAACGGCAAGGTGGACGACGGCACCGATGAAAGGATCCTGGTCCAGCGCCGTGTATGAGAGACGTCCATCTCTTGAAGTGGACGACGGGGTAGGGGTAGCGGCTCCGGCAAGGTGCAGGATGGGCTGGCGGACGGAGGAGGCTGGCCGCAGTGCGGAGGTTGTCGTGCCGCCAACGGTGTATGAATGGGGAAATGAAGGGGAGGGGGATCTCAAACTTTGGGACGCACTTCTCTAAAATGGGGGAAAGTTACGAACTTATCCCCTGTTTAAAATTTCGTACATCGCGTCGGTTGGGGATAGGACGGTAATCTCGCATCTCCCAAATATTTGCCGGTAACTATTTCGGACGAGGAGAGGGTGTTTTGCCGCCCACGATTGGCGCCCACGGTGTATGAACGGGGCTGACAGGTAGGGCGGTTGTGTCACGTCTGATGGAAGTTACACATCTGCCCCTATTTAAAATATTAGCCTACATCGATTTCGGACGAGGAGAGTTTGTTTTGCCGCCCACCGTGTATGAATGGGGAAATGGAGGAAGAGACACATGTCTTTCAGACGAGCTTGAATCAAATGTGTTTTGCCGCCCACGTTTGGCGCCCACCGTGTCTGAATGGGCTCAGAGGCCGTCGTGTCACGTCTGATTGAAGTTACTAGTCTACCCCTATCGACATCAGTGTAAATCCGGTCGATAAGGATGTCAAGTGTCAGGGGTAGACAGTAATTTCCATCTCGCAAACACTTGCTTCGGGCAGCCCACAAATTATAGTGGGTGTTTAGCCGCTTCGTTCAAAACTTGGGAGAATTAGCATTCACGTTTGCCCTGGGACCTGGCAAACTAAATTCAAATCCAATTTGTATTCGATTAAAAATATCCACAAATAATTATATGTTTTGTTATTTATTTCTTCAACACCACAAAAAAGATTTATTCCACCTTTATATATGATTATGATTTAGAAATGTCGTGATCTTTGAATTCAGTAGGTTGGATACACTCTGATTCAAACAGTTATTTCATCCAATACAATATGCTCACACGAAAAATAGTTCACCTTATGTCAATCATACAAGTACTGAGGATTACCTCGCCTAAAAATTCGGATCATTACAACACATGGACAACATGGAATTCCGGACAACATAGGGGGTCTTGTAACATAATCCATTCAGAGACATGAAAAACATGCAAGTACAATAATCTAATGACAAATTCAACTAGTATCTAAAGAAGAACCGGGATTACCTTGGGCTTTAGATAGCAGAAACAGCAGGACCTCCTCCGTCTTCAAATGAAACATTCTTATTTCCTCCAATTCTTGGCTTGCTTGCATAATGCGTGCCGCTAATTCCGTAATTTCCAGCCTCAAGATAAATATTACCTCATTCATGGCAGACACACCATCTCTTTCTGCCTCTAGTAGAGCCTCAAGCACTATAATATTTGTGCTCAGACTGCTCTCTGGCAGTGTTGCGTCTGAACTGCTACCATCTGGTAACATGGATGGCGCACTGCTTCCACAAATAGATTCTGGGGTTGTACATTGTGTCCTAGTGTGAACGGCATCTTGAAAGGTTTTCGCTAGACATAAGTAAGAGATAGTTATCGTATGATCCAGGCAGTAAGCTTACATGGTAAACGACGGACGAATTATTGCCGAGCATGGCAAACTATATTTAAATGGTTCGAAGCAGCATCAGCCGAAAAGAAATTAAAAAGGTAAGATGAAACTAGGGATATAAGTGGCAAATAAACGACATCTGCCAGTCCCATCTAGTTAGTTTTTGCTACCTCCCTAGTTCATTTTCCTCAAAAAACTTAAACTATCATACCACTAGTGGAATTTAATCGGGATTAAACGGGACCCAGTTGACATCCCTAGTTGAAAGGGAGTGTACAACCGCTATATTTAAGTTGCCAAGGCATCTAAGCAGTTGAAATAATCTGAGAAAGCACTTAACAGTGTGGCCTCATATAAACTACAAAGAAAGTCTTGTGATGAAGTTGAGAGGAAAAGTTAAGGACTCAAATGAAATAGGCATGCATTTCTTTACGATAGTACAGCAGGCACTGCTGACATATTGGCCAACTCAGGTATAGCATAACAACAAACAAGCATTCGAATCAAGCAATACAGCAAAGCAGACAACTGAACTATTTGTAATTCAGTAGGATTACACATTGAGGGCACAAGCCAAGAAAGCAGCCCACTCGCATTACATTTCACATGTACTAAAACACATTGGATTAACATATGTTGCTGTGAAGCCTAGCTGCTGTTGGAATGTTCTTTGAAAATATCGTCAGCATCCTGTGGTTGCAAATCTAGTTGTTGTAGTTTATTCTGCACCATCTATTTAGGTAAAATTAATTTTAATCGCATGCACTAGTCCGAATTGATCATCAATGGTTCATCTAAACTAATGAAAGAAGGGTGTGTGCATACACGACAATATATTTGCTTCCCTCTATTTTTATGCTTGTTCGAGGTGCCAGCCCCAAAAGAACAAATATTTTGCTTGATGGGGTTGGCAGCTCCATAATTAATAGAAGCATCAAATTAGTCATGCAACTTGGGAAGATCAAGAACACACAAACAAGTAATGAACAGAGGCTCGGAGCAGTGATGTACTAGCTAGCATCAGAAAATGTAGGGTAAACGAACAAAAAGCAGCGGAACCACATGCTAGTTTGCTAATGTGTAATTAAGCATAGAGAACATTAAGCAGTCTGATGGAACCAACAGGTGGCATCAGAACAAAACTAAAGCATATTAACTATATGTGCACTGGTATGTAATTTAGCACATGTAACATGTTCACTGCCAGAAGTATGGCCCTACAGGTGCAAGCAGAATAACGCGTCTCATGAAAAACTGAATGATGCCCTGAAGAAATTTAAAGGTCCGGTGCTTATGCTAGGAAAGTGAACGTATGCGCCGGCCGTTGGATAATAGTACCTGATTCTCGGCGGCGTATGGGTATCGTTGTCATACTTGATAGCTAAGGATCGTCGATGGTGCTCGTGTTGCGGTTGGGTTTGGGCCGGCTGTCGCCGTCGCCGAAGCGGCTCCGGTGCTACGGTTGCGGCGCCTGTCGACATACAAGAAAGCTCATCTGTGATAAGTGAACAGTTGCACGATAAAGAGAAAAACCGAAGGAGTACAAATTGAAATAACCTGATGAGGCTGCCGCGTCGGTAAAGCAGGCCTGGTGGAGTTGAATATGGCGTCCGTGGAGCGGGTCCGGTGAAGTGGACGAAGGCTTCGGCGGGCGCGTTGTACAGTGCTCTCGGTGAGGCGGATCTGTTGCCATGGATGAGGGCTTGTATGAAGGGCTAGCGAAGGGGCGGATGAGGGAGTTAGTGAAGGGCCTACGCTGTGGTGGACGAGGGCACCGGTTAAGCAGATCTGGTGTGGTGGACCATGATGGCGGTCAAGAAGATCTGGAGCGGTGGACAAGCTAGTCGTTGAAGTGGCTCCGGTGAAGTGGTGAGTTGGCAGTTGGGGGTTCCAAGGTGCGGAAGGTAGATCCGCGAGGTGTGAGGTCCACCGCTGCGGCGGAGGACTAGATTCGACGGCTTGCTGTGGTTGGGGGGTCGGGGAGGGGAAGGGGAGGGGCTCTGGGGAAGAATGTTGGGGGCAAAGAGGGGAAAACAATGGAGTTACCAAAGTAGCCCTTTTTCGTTCATGTGGCAGGGGTAAAACAGCAATATCGCAGGGCTAAACTTTCGGGCGCGTGATATTTCGATGTGAGCGGAAAGTTTGAAAGCTTTTGGCGCCTAAAATTATAAGTATTCTGCTCTCGTACGGCCGACTATGATATCATGGCCGACAATTTGTTTGTTTTGCACGCAAAAAAATGTGCAAGTTTTGAAAATCAATGTCTCCAACTCGAAACTTGGATTGTCCATTCAATTCAAATATGGATCATTGAGCTACTACAAGCAAATACCATCATACGGTCCAATTCAAATGAAATTCCAAATGTGTTTATCCTAAATATGATGACAAAAGCAAAAATGTGTATGTGTATGAATAAAGTGAATGATTATAAAGTTTGAACATGCCCGTATGTGTATATCTCTAGGTTTGATATATGAATTTGAAATCACGAAATCCCGGCTTAAAAAATGTACCTCCATTTAAATGAATTACAAAAGCTAATGATGGAGTCGAATTCCAAAATTCCAATCTTAGGTTTGTAATTCTGGTACATCAAGGTATATCACGCATGTTCAAAAGTATCGTTATCTCATAGTACAAACTGTTAAACAAATTGATCAACCATGAGTGCACAATATCTCAATTACGCTGAAATCCCGCAAATATAGACACCTCACTCTTTATTTGAAGTCAACCCCCCACCACCACCACCACACACACACACACACACACACATAGAGAAGTCGTTCTCTCCCCCAGACACCAACATACGAGCACACACCCCTCTCTCTTGTAAAGTCCGGACCCAACATAGGTCTCTATCACTTTGTCTCTCGGGCATGCACACATCTCTTCCCTCACTCTCTAGGTCTCCCGCTATCTCTCTTACCAAAGCACACGCACTATGTAGAGTGTATATTTCCCATACACACAAAACGTCGCCCCCAAACGTCTATCTCCCTAGTTATGTGGTTCTCGCGCACTCACCTCACACACCACCTCCACTGCAAACAAGCACACTTTGTCTCCTTGTGCACCACTCTCCTCTTTCTATCTCTCCCACATGCTGACCCACCCCATCTACTTCCCTATATACATATATGTCGTGACTCTTTGCATAGCTCCCTAATGTATAATCGTTCTCGATTTTGCACATTGTTCTCTACACCATCTATTCTAGATCTCTCGTGAAGTCCCTATCACACACACGATGACTCGCTTCCCTTGCGTCTCCGTTCAAAGGCCAATTTCGGATAACATCAACATTGTCTCCCTATCTATACGCCATTTATGGACACAAACGACCCCTCTCGCCCCCTCTCTATCTCTCTCTCTCTCTCTCTCTCTCTCTCTCTCTCTCTTTCTCTTTCTCTCTCTCTCTATCTCTCTCTCTGTCGCTAGCTCTCTCTTTCTCTCGCTCTCACACCCCTCTCCCACACACACACTTGATGTCTCTTCCAAATAGTCTGCTCCCCCCGCCTGCACCCGTGCTATCTCGCTACTACACATGTCACACCATTCCCCCTTCCCTTATACTAGGTTTACATCATCAGTGGTCTCTCTACTCCACATACACTCTCTCCCTGTCACACACAAACGCGTGCACAAACACACACAGACACGCACAAACACCCATTTATCTGGATCCTCATCTCTCCCCATGTCCGCATGTGTATCTCACACACTCACTCTCTAATTATGTATATGTGTCTCCACGTTACACAACACAAAGCCCCATGTACATGTGTCTCTCTATCCTCCACACACATGACACAAAGAATATGTTATCATGGCCTCAGTCTCTAACATATCGCACACGCACTCTCTCTCTCTCTCTCTCTCTCTCTCTCTCTCTCGCAAACACGCTCAACAAGGGGTTCCCCGTGAATAACTTACCGTCTACTCATCAACAGTCGTGGCAGTACGGCGAACACGAGACGTGAAAAAGAATAAATCTACACGGGCTTAGACCACCTAGTATGACTATTAGGACTAGAGAAAGCCAAAAAGCGCGCCGCCGTCACCCCCTCCTTGTCTGCGACGGGAAAATCTTTGTTTTACACAGTCGAGAAGTCATTGTGCTAAGTCCCCACATGCCGAGGCATTGAATAAAATGTAGATGCTAGTTTACGGAAGCAAGTATCGATAATACGTTTGTATCTCCATATACTTATATTTCTTCTTTTATAAAAAACCAAGTTGGTGATGATGGTACGAGTGCCATCTTGAAATATAGATCGTCCAATCTATATCTGACGGATGGAAATTAAACTGAAAGATACCCGCACCCCTCTCCACATTTGCAGACAAGGCCTTCCCTCATTCATCCTTATCTCCAACAAACCTCATTGTTGACCAATTAAGAAAGGAAGCCTCTGGAACAAACTGGCCTGGTGGCCGCTGCCGGCGTCGTCAATCCCCATGCCTCCGCTTAGTCCGACCACCAACCACCACCACACCCCACTCCTCTTCACCTTATCTCATATTTCTCGAGATATCATTAGTTTTTACACATGGGATTACTCACGCAAGGGTCAATCACAACAAGTGTTTTTATAAAAAAATGCATCTTGATGTTCCATGCAATGCACGGATCTTGCTAGTACTCCTACACAAGACTAAGTTGGTGATGCTGGTGTGTCTGCCATCCGTTGTTTCTGACCATTAGATCTACATTTAACGATTGTGAGGTAAGTTGTTGCCTTTTATCACCAACATCCCACTTGTCTACCAATTTGCAGAAAAACCCATAATTAGTATCTTAAAACCAACAACATCCCTCCCTGACCTCACCAAAACAGCCCAAGGAATATATTATAATTGAAACATAATATATCTCTAGTGACATATGTATATCAAAATTAGGGTGTTTTGTACCAAGTTTGTGAATAAGTATTATTCTAATTATGATTCGTTGCAACGGACATGAACATTGCTAGTATTTCCAACCATGCATTTTTTTCCTAGTATTCCATAGTTTCAAGTTTTCCATCAAGATATTAGTCACTCATGGTTGATATTTACTTTCAATCATTGTTGAGGAAATCATTAACTGGTAGCAGCTCGGTTGGCTAGTGAGTAGGGGATTAATTGGATAATCGGCAAGTTAATCGGCCATTTAATCAATTAATCGGACAATTTATCGGTTTATAGGCTACTAGGTGACCCTATGAGTAGGGATTAATCGGCAAGTTAATTGGTTAATTGGATGAATTCTTGAACAGGGCTTTCAATCATGTACACATATGCACTATGTAACTAGCCTTGCTTATTGGCATCCAAAGCTTAACTTTCACTCCTACTTACAATATGTAGAGTATTTAACAAAAAACTACCACTTTCAACCAGCCCTAGGAAGAATCTATTTATGACTAGGTTGGCCCACACGTCCGTGCTGACGAGGCAGCTTAAACCAACACATTTTGTTTGACCGTTGACACGAGGGACCCACATCTGACCTTCTATCCTGTTATTCCCCCTCAAATCATTATTTTTCCTGAACATTACTTCAAATAGTATTGATGCGTGTTCGTAAGTGGCGCCGGTGATGAGCGAGTTGGCCGCCGCTCCGCCGAACGGGCCGGACGCCGCGCTGGCCTCCGCACGGGTTGGCAGGCTCGCCCGAGCGTGACTCACGAGTGAGCAAGCCGCCGCACTAGCCTTCGCTCGAGCCAGATGGCTGGCCTGAGCGCAGCGCGCGCGAGCAAGCCGCCACGCTACCGTACCAATCTAGCTAGCAAACCTTGCACACAAGCAGCTGGACGGAGCTATCTTGGCTAGCTAGCGGCCGCGAGCGCCGGATGGAGCTGGCATCTGGGCTGCCGCAACATGGGCTCCGCACCGGCGGCGGTTTTGACAAGCAACATGGGCTCCGCAACATGGTCAAAATTTGACATGAAATACAATGAGGACCAATAAACCCGGACGGAGGTAGTACTAGAAAAGAAATTCCTCTTGACGTGTTTTTTGGAAACTGAGGCAAAAGCTTTGCTTCATCTCATTCATAAAGAAGGAACTACAAACAAAGTTCGACGAGATCCATTACACCTCCACAAATGGAAGAGAAAAGCCTAGTCTCGCTGTATCAAATAACTCAAATGTTCTGCCCCCGCAGACCGCAGTAACCGTCACTGATAAACAGGCTGCTAGTGTGTGCGTGAGAGGAGCGGCTGAGTAGGCCAGCTACTCCTACGTGAGAGGAGTGGCTGAATATAGCATCGAGAGTACCCACTAGGCCACTACGCAGGTGGACTTCCCCTGCATTGATAGTACAGCGATGGTTCTAGAGAACAGTAGTACCCTCCACTTCCAACTGTAGCTCCTTGGCCCTGAGATTCAAGAGTTCAAAACTGGTGCACTATACTAGACTAGACTAGAAGTACAGTACATCGCACTACTAGTTGAGAAAAGTAGCACTGGTACTGCTATAGTACGAGTACGTACTCCTCCGTCACATAATGTAAGACGTTTTTTGACACTAGTTGGCGTGTACAAAAAATGGCAAAAACATACCCAAAATTTCTTAATCCACGCCAAAAACTACTACCTAGTGCCAAAAATTTCTTACTAGTGCTATTATTTACAGTATAATGCAATCCCATAACGTTCCATAATGCTAGTACTAGTAGTAAATAATAGCCTCACCCCTTTGCTGAGGAACGATCTACAGTTGGAAGGGACGAGGCCCTGCGGTTACTACGCTCTTATCTCCTCCTCGCCAGTTCCCCTCCTCCCGAAGAGAAGGCAGTTCATTGCTGCTCCCATGGATTCGCCAGGCGGTTCTCCTCCTCGTCGGGGCTGGGAGACCTTGGACGACGATCCTCTGGGAGAAATCGCACGCCGCTCCGACGTCCTCACCGCCGCAAGACTCGGTGCTTCCTGCACCAACTTTTTCAAGACGCTGCTTAAACAGGCTTGGGAAAAGGCCATGCTTGTTGGTCTTCCATGTGTCCTCGAGGAGAAGGTTCTTCTATGGGACAATCCTTCGAACAGTCCACCGCTCCCTGGCCATGGTTGCACGTTCACTCCGCTAGAGTTACCGACGTTGAGAGGTAGTCAGATTTTGTCCGATGAGCAGGTCAGTAGTGGAGTTAGATCATGTAGTACTCAGTTATTCCATTTCCATCCCGTAATTTCTCCGCTACCCACCGTCTTATATATAGGTCTGGGTTGGTGCCAACAAAGATAGGCTTGCATACCTCTGGCCGGATACCACCATCATTTTGCACAACATCCACAGCAGTGCGGCCGTTCCGGTAGACCCCTTCTCCACCATTGGGATCAGCCTTCCGGACTGGTTGGGCTTGAATACGTATGATGATTCCTACATGATATTGAAGAAGATAGAAATTGCGGACCCGCCGACAAAGCGGCACGGCTACGACGATTACTATCTCATCGCGGTGTTCGACATAAGGATTGCCATCAATGCAAGACGCAGTAACGGCAGAGGCTGGCGCGTGTTGGTGACGGCAGATTTGTACCCCTACACGTTCGAAGACGCCGTGCACCATCTAGGCCGCATCTTCGCGGTGACAAGCTAGGGGACTTGTTTCATCTGGTTGCCATCCTACGGCACGGGAGATTACAAAAGAAATGCACAAACCATCATTTGCATCCCTAACGGTACTCCATTATTTTGCAGGGACCAGTCATCCCCCGATCAAAATAAGATCGCCGATCCGGGATGTGCATTTGCATCCGCGATTCGGTCTAACCTGGAACCTTGTAGCCGACTTTGGCATATTGGGATCAACTATCTTAGCAGTCGTTACCCATGGTACCACTAATGTGCAACATGGTCACACAATCTACCACGATCGGACCGTCACCATCTACCCAGGTATTCCATTTTTTAACCCTATCGCCTTCTCTATCATTGTTGTACTAGTAATATACTTAGTACTACTAGTAGGAGTACTTTTTACCTTGGAGGACGCGTATAGCTAGCTGGGCCCTTGAAGACTTGAACCCACTAGCTGCCACCATTTTTGTTTTTCCACTAGCTGCTGGTTATTTTACTTCCTCTATACCGGAGTAGTACTATTTGCTGCACAGCATTACTGATCGCCATATTTGAGCACAACATTATTATGCATGGACCTTGACTATGTACGTCACCATGTGTCTAGATCTGGGATGCCGCGTGTACCAGATGAACGGCATCGAGTTCGACCCCTGTGATGCTACGTGGGTGCCGAGGAACACTCTTGGAGAGTACTCGCTTTTCATCGGGGACAGCTACCTCATTGTGAAGCGGATGCCACCTTCCGTGCACGACACGGAAGGCCTGCCGTTCATGAAGCATGGTTGTGTCTTCAGTGCGCACCGCCAGATGAACGACATGCTGGGACACGCTATCCCTGATTTATGCCGCTTCATCTTGGATGAGTCTCCATCATGTGGAACCGGACTAGAAAGCTGCGACAATAATTCCCGTTGCCCACCGCTATGGATCGTGCCATCCATGAAGAACACCTGGTACTGGAACCTTGAGGAGGACAGGCATGTAGCCCATCTATAACGTGTAAGTGGAGTACGGTAATTGTGAACGGTAGTGCTGTGAATATATGTAGACTAGTCGTGCAGAAATTTATCACATGAATTGGAGATGAACTTGTGTGGCATACTGGCATTTGTCCTTTAGAATTTATTACTAGTAAATGTGTTATGTGTACGTGCAACTTGTGTGGTTGTTGCACGGGCTCCAACATGCTCTTTGAGAAAAAAGGTGGCACGGCTTTGGATATACGTGACGTGGCGGCATCATACAGTAGCATCGTTCGCTATAGTTGTAGTACACTCCTACTAAGACGACAACTCCTATAAAACCTTGCGCTTGGCTCTTTGCCTCTTCGGGAGGTTCAACAGTCCGTACTCGTGTGAACCTTGCACTTGCCTCTTCGCCTCTTCGGAAGGTCCAACAATGATGATACTACAGTACAATATGCTTCTAGCAATCTGACACCGATTGAACTGCTGCACGTCCACCGCGAGGGCGAGGGCGAGGGAGAGGAAGAGGGAGAGGGCGCTGTAGTCAAAACCCTCTCCTCGTCCTACGAACCACCGCACGCCTGGGCGAGGGAGAGGCGTAGTAAGCAAGCTTCTCCTCATTCGGCGAGTTGATGGGACACATCAAAGAAGTACTAGTACTAGTAGTTGTCCATACCGCGTCCTTTCCGATTAATATGGCTTAACTTGAAACGAGAAAAATACACTCGCGGTCAACGTATGTAACAATACGCTCTTTACGGTCACTATATATAGTTTTGCATCGATTATACGATCACTAGCTCATCATAGTGCACCGTATTGCACCCTACTGACCGGCCACATAGTCGACGTGGCACTTTGTTGACTGGTTAAATTGTCACCTAGTTTCTGGGTCCCACCTGTCAGTTGGCAGAGCAAAGAAATCAGTTAAACAAAACTTTACGTAGGCGCGACACGAGTCCAACCCTTGCGCCCGAACCGCCCTAGCTGTGTATGTGAGTGCATGCACGTGTCCTCCCTCGGTCTTCCAACAAGGAATGTACATCGGCTATAAAACAAAGAGTGTAGTAGTACATGATGTACATCTACACTTCTAATGCATTTAGCCTTTAATCTAAATCGATATTGATTGACTAATGCACCAACTTGTGCTGTAGGTATAGGCTACATGTCTATCCTTACTTACAGCATGCAACGGCCTTCATTTAATCTTCTTATCTCAATGGTCACATGCACACATAAGTCTGCTACTTTTGGGCGTTAATTATACCCTGGTCAATGTGTAAATCTCTAAATGTATAGTCTTTCACGGACGTAGGGAGTAGGTTGAGCACTTGAGCATGAGCGTGTCTGTTGCTCGTGTGCTGTGTGCCGCATGGGTGCGTGAGTGTTGCGTGCGTCCATGTGGAGTACGTGTGAGTGTTGCATGTTGCATGCATGCATGCATGCATGGGGCTTACTCCCTCCCATTGACATGTTCATATTTCAAGCTTCCTATGTTCCCTCCATATGGTGATACTCCCTCTGTTCCCAAATAGTACGGAGTGAAAGCCTCCCTCTGTTCCCAAATACGGAGTATTTGTCTTTCTACAGATTTCAACAACTGACTAGGTACGGAGCAAAATGAGTGAAGTGAGCGTAGAGGCATAGGGATACTGTAGAAAGGAAGTCCTCGCGATCCATCATTCCCCATCTCGGTCAGAGAGAACTATTCAACTAGTCTTCGCAGTGAAGTGACAATACACGCTGCAGCAGATGGGACACGTAATTACTAAGCTGAACCAGCGTGTTGGTGTTACTAAATCAGCCTTACCCAGTACTGCCATCATGTTTGCCAGTAGAGCACGCTTCCGCAAATACGCCTACGCACCTCTGTCCTCCATTAACTTACATATGGGCCCTCTTGTGGTAGACCCACATGTCATCGGTGTAACTATTTACACTCCGAAGGACGGTGCCTATATCCTGGTAGTAGTACTAGTAGAATTGAGATTTAATGCACTTTCTTCCCCGTCTTCCACTCTTCTTCCTCCTCTCTTCCTCTTCCTCCTCTCTTCCCCATCGTCGGCCGCACACCATTTACCCCCGCTCACTGCTCGCCCGCCCATGCCATATTCCTTGGTAGCTCGCGCGTACTGTATCCCCCCGCTCACTGCTCGGCCACACGAGTAGAAGCTTCTTCGCTCGCCCGCCCGAATCCACTTCCCCGCTGGCTCGCAGGCACCGAAAAACCCAATGGCAGAACCGACTGACACGCAGAGCCGCGATTTGAATTCCCTCCCTGATGTTCTCTTGGAGCAGATCTGTAGTCATATGGACCTACTAAGCACCGTCTGTCTGGCCGCATGCTCGGTGTCTTTGTACCGTCTACTCGTTTGCAACCAGCCGGCTCTTTTCAAGACACCCTCCTTGCTGATGCTCGATCCTCGCAGGTGGCCTAGAACCGACTTGACGATCCTACAGAGGTTGTCGTGGTTCCCCTCGACATGCTACCACTATCCGTCCACCTGTCCTTCATGTGCGGCCACTACTGGGCGGGCATGAAGGCCAACTGGATCGTCCTCATCCACCACACCGGTAGTCCGTGGCGTCTCGTGGATATCTACACCCAGCGAGAGATCACCCTTCCATCGTTGGATACCGCCGACATCGAGCCTCACGGCCCGCCGGACACTCCTGCCTACTACGCACGAGACGCGTCAAGCTTTTGGCTCGACCTCTGTTTGCAGAAAGTTGTAATATGCAAAGTGCCCACACCATCAGAAGACTACATGGATTACAAGCTCATTGCCTTGTTCAACATGGGATTAGTCTATCTGGAATCCGGTCACCATACATGGTTATGGCTCATCATCAATCCTGTTGAGGCAACATTTCTGTCTGATGCTATAGTGCACGATGGCATCGTTTACGCGGTCGACGCACAGATTGGCTGCCTATACTGGTGGAATCTATCGTCGTGTAATTGTTCTATCTCATCTCATCTTTACCTTATGAATACGACTGCCTGTTCATTTGTTACAAATTTAGAATGCATAGCATGTCTATAACCACATCATTGCTATATATTCCTCTCATTTCCTAGATTTTTATGACCACACATGTTATTGTTAGAGTTGATATGAGAAGAATTGGCATCTAATGATTGTTAGAATACATATTATGAGCATAACATCATGATTGCTATATGTTACTCTCGTTTACAAGATTTTTATAACAACGCATGTTATTGCTTAGAGTTGATATGAGAATAGTAGTAGTAAGTGCTATGGTAGAATATGAGTAGCCGCTGTCATAGATGTTTTCCTCTCATTGTTACATGATGTTTGAACCATGACATGCTGCTAGAATATGAAAGCCATTGGCTTATCTTTTTAACTTGGGGTATGATTATGACCACGGCATTGCAATTCTCTATCTATGATATGTGTCACTGTTATAATAATCTTAATTCCACACATACTCTGAACATGATTGTTTATTTTTGTCCTTTTGGTCTCCAATTTCAATTGTTGCAGCAGACGCAAATGCGCTGGCCTTCATGATTCCAGGACCTGGAATCATACCAGCCGATGGGTGCTGGTTTATCGCTCGTTCAGCTGATGGCGGTCATTTGATGCTCATTCGCACGTACCAAATTGACCAAACCATTACATCAAACCATATGCAGTACAATGCGTGGGGCGTTCGTGACATTGATGGCTATGGCTGCTTTGTGTTCGAGAAAGATCCCAACTCCGTTGGGCTAGGCGTATTCAACTGGAGGCAGGTTTACAGCCTGGCAACCACTCCTTGTTCCTCGGGCTCAATTATCCGATTATCCAACCAATCATCGATCATATCACCGGCGATGATTACTGTGCTATGCAACTTCCATTCGCGAGGGGGGGCTGTGTTTACACATCATACCATGGGTTTCATGAATCACCATATCCAGAGATTCGTCGACCCAGCTTGTTGCTAGGTAATCTTCAGTGTGTGAAAGGCATCAAGCTTCCATGCGATGGATAGCTTTTGCAAACCCGACATGCGGCGATGTGGTTCATGCCAACAACAAATATGCACAACTTGATTCGTGTTGATATCTAGACTGAGCCATGTATTCTGCTGCTGTAGCACGACCCTCTTTTGTGGGATATTATGTATTGTTGTTAGTTTGAAGCACTCCTCTGGTTTGAATGATAGATACCTTCCGGGGATCAAGTGCATCCTAACTCACCTGCGTAGGATGTACTCATAATGATGATGGAGATGCTATGAAGAAGCCATATATATACATATATATCAGTTAGGCTTCAAGTGCGTACTTGTTAGTTAAACCTATGTATAAATTGTGACACTAAATATGACTAGTAAGTAGTACAGTAGCAATACTAGTATACGTCGATCAAATTATTCATCATGTCCACACATTGAATTGACGTGACAACACGCTGCGCCTGAGGTGACACAAGAATCCCGGAGGCGTGTTCGGGTATTCTGGACTTCCGACTTGGAGTACCACTTATCTGTCGAAATCTTTCATCATTCACTAAAAACAGTCGATTGATCATACATTGAGTACCATATAACTGGAATTACCGATGCAAGTCGAAGAAGGATTGGCCGGTGCTGCCGGCTGGCGTCAAGTTTGATCCCACGGATCAGGAGCTGATCGAGCACCTTGAGGCCAAAGTGAGTGTTGACAACGCGAGATTTCAGTCGCTCATCGATTTTTTCATACCAACCATTGACAACGAGCATGGCATATGCTACACCCAACCTGAGAAATTTCCAGGTAAGACACCGATCGGCCGTCTACTTGCACAAACATATTCCTTTGTTTATAGCTCTATTTTTCTTTTTAGACACAGACCTGGTGAAACAATTACAATTTGACAGTTAATAAAAAGTGAAACAAGTGACTGCAACATGCCAAAGATGTTATGAAAATGCCAACTAGGTAAACTAAAACCTGTATTCCACAATACTGCAGGTATCACACTAAGTGGCCTAAGGAAGCAGTTCTTCCAGCGCAATTCCAGGGCGTTCAAAAGGGGCACGTGGACGCGTCTCAAGATACAGTCGGAGTGCGGCATGCACGCGATGTGGCACAAGACCGGCAATACCTTGCCTGTGATGGTCAACGGCCGGCAGACGGGCAGCAAAAAAGGTTCTGGTGCTGCACACCAACAAGAACTTCGACCAGCAGAGGACCAACTGGGTGATGCACCAGTACCACCTCGGGGACCGGGAGCAAGAGAAGGAGTGGGAGCTGGTCCTCTGCAAGATTTTCTACCAGACGAACACTAGGGCCAGGAGTAGTTTAGTATTGGTAGTTGTACTACCTTATCGTCCGCAAGTTGGTATTGTTGTTAACAATCTTTTGGTATGAACTTGCATCTGCTTCCAACCATCATGCCGAGGGTCAACGTGGATATAAAGCTGAATCATTTGTTTCGAAACGAATTCTCAGGCACCTGATTTTTATTTGATGGGTAGCATAAGCACCCGCCGTTCGAATTCCCAGTTCTGCAGTTTTTTCAAAACAAGTGCATGCACTTATTATCACAATAAAAAACAATATTCGTGCTGCATCCCAGTTATCAGTATGTGCTTGCAGAATTCTCTCGTTTATTGAGCACGTATATTGTTTTTTAGGTCGAGCAAGTTTCAACTGGGTTGTAGACTGACCAGGGTTGGTTTTGTTTTTAACAGGCCCAACCCATGACGACAACGGGGCACAAAGATCCAGCAGGTATCTACTGGCCTCTGGCCCGCCAACGTTAGTTATATTTTGTCTTACAACATCCGCAGGCAGTTTTTTTACTGAATCAAACACACAGCCCAGTTCTATTTTCCTCTTGAAACGCATGTCCTACATCCATTTTCTAATCTCTACCTATAGTTACTAGTTCATATACATGTATCATTATATTGAAAACACATAAAATTCCCTTTTCATATTTACATCCTTATTTTTGTTGTTTTTTCCCACCCAGCGCTGATTTTTTTTACCACTGGTTTTCCCTTAAACCAACTCAATTGTCCCACGTCTTATTTGCTTACAAAAACAAAACGATTTTTTGGCAAATCAATAAGTTCTTAAAAAAATGTTTATCATTTCGGGATTACAACAGTTTGGACTCCACCGAAATATGCAAAATAAGGTTGAACTTTTTGACCGTGGTCCTGGGCAGAAAATGGGCTGTAATAAATTACTTAAGAATTAGCAAATGGGCTGCAAATTATAAAAAATAGCAAATGGGCTGCAAATTATAAAAAATAGTAAATGGGCTTTATGTTGTCTGCCACAGATTTGGAGGCTGACTCGTGGGCCTACTAAGTTCATGCATACACAAGGTTTCTTAAAAAAGAAACTTAGTCAACAATCGACTCTACCAGCGTCAGACCGTTAGATGTCAATCTAATGGCAATCGTGCTTCTTCAGTCTCTGATCTTCCTGCCCCAGCCGCCCAAACCAGCGCCGTCGGAACCGCCTGCTCCCGCCTCCCGTGGCCGGCAGTGCTGCTGGGCAGGCTTCATGGCCCCATCGTACTCGCATCCTTGGCCTGTCTATCCCTCTACTAACCCACACCTACTGTTATTTTCCGGCGACGGCAGTTGAACCAGTCAACCCTCGTACTCTTCACCGCGTGGGCAGCCACTGCCGTGTCTTCGCCGGCTCCGTGTCGTTCCCTTCGTAGGCCTCGCCGTCGTCCACCGCCCTAGTGCTCTCGGCTCGGCGTGGTCAACAATGTCCATCCAACGGCCGTAGTGCTTCTTCAACCTCTGGTCTTCTTGCCCCAGCCGCCCAAAGCAGCGCCGGTCGTGCCGCATGCTCCTGCCTCCCGTGGCCGGCTGTGCTGCCACGGAGGCCTCACCGTCCCCATACTACTCCCACCGCTGGCCAGGCCATCCCTCCACTCACCCACTCCCCCTGTTATTCTATGGCAACAGCAGCCTCACACCGCAGCCGAACAAGTGAACCCTCGTACTCCTCTCCGTGTGGGCATCCACTGCCACGTCTTCCCCGGCTCCGCATCGTCCCCTTCCTAGGCCTTGCCGTCGTCCACCGCCCTGGTGCTCTCGGCGCGGCGTGGTCAATGTGATCAATGACCGACTTCCATCGGAAGAGTACTGTACGTGGAGAGGCCGACAGCTGGGTCCACGGTAGCTGCAAGGAAGTGCCTCCTAATTACGCGCAAAATAATTATTCCCCCACCTGACAGCAGGGACCCATCGGACGGGCCAATAGTATTTCGCGGAAAAAACGTTTCCCCCTGACTGCTGTGACCCACCGGACGGACCACCGTATTCCGTGAAAAAACCGTTTTCCCCTGAGTGCTGGGACCCACCGAACGGACCACCATATTTTGCAAAAAAAAAACGTTCCCCCCGCTGTCAGCTCGGACCCATCGGAAGTGCCTCCTTATTAAGCACAGAAAAATGAATACTCCCCCTGTTAGCTGGGACCCACCATGGTGGGAGGCTGACTTGTAGGCCTAGTAAGTTGACGGGGACAGAGGGCTTTGCCAACTTAGTCAATATGAATGATTCTAGCTCCAGTGACCGTACGATGTCCATCCAACGGTCGTCGTGCTTCTTCAATCTCTGCTCTTCCTGCTCCAGCCGCTCAAACAAGCGCCGGCGGGACTGCCTGCTCCCTCCTCCCCGCGGCTGACTATGCTGCCGCGCAGGCCTCACCGCCCCACCGTACTCCCATCGCTGGCCTAGCCATCCCTCTACTCACCCACACGGCCACACCTGTTGTTATTCTCCGGCGAGGGCAGACGAACCAGTAAACCCTCGTACAGTCGTACTCCCCTCCGCGTGGGAAACAACTGCGGAGTCTTCCCTGCCTCCGTGTCGTTCCCTTCCTAGGCCTCGCCGTCGTACACCGCCCTGGTGCTCTTGGCGCGGCATGGTCAACGTGGTCAAGGAACGGCTTCCATCAGACATGTACTGTACGTGGAGAGGCTGACAACTGGGTCCACGGCCGCAGCAAGGAAGTGCCTCCTTATTACGCACAAAATAATTATTCCTCCACCTGACATCTGGGGCCCACCGTAAGGGCCTATGTATTTCGCAAAAAAACGTGCCCCCAGCTGACATGTCGGACCCACCATCTATCTTCGCACGCAAGGAAGTGCCTCCTTATTACACACACAAAAATGAATACTCCCCCTGCCAGCTGGAACCCAACATAGTGGGAGGCTGACTTGTGGGCCTACCAAGTTGACGAGGACGGAGGGCTTTGTGAACTTAGTCAATATGAATGATTCTAGCTCCTGTTACCGTACGATGTTCATCCAACGGCCATAGTGCTTCTTCAACCTCTGGTCTTCTTGCTCCAGCCGCCCAAACCAGCGCTTGATGAGGACATCAATACAATTGTTACACCCACAGCCCCTGCTGCTATACATACTGGACCAATTACTAGAGCTCGTGCACGCCAACTAAATTACCAGGTACTTTCGTTTCTTCGTAATGATTCTAATGTTCATGAGAATATGATGCTGCCTAAATTGGATACATTTGTTTTGCTTACAAATGAAGTGCCTAGCTTGGAGAAGGATGAACATTGGAACAAGAACGGAGTTACAAGTGATGATTTCAGGACTTTGAAGCCACCATAATGGGTGCGTGAAGCCTTGGACGAAATATACAAGATGCCACTTCATAAATTTCGTCCCGAGGCTATTTTTTAGGTGCTGCGTCACCTTATTATTGGGACAGGCCCATGTAATTTCGAAATACATAAGTATAGGCTATTTTTAGAGTACGTATGTGTGGGGAAACAAGGGATAGGGTTGATTTCGGACCCCTCCACCAAGGGCCACGAAATTCCCCCCCTCTTCCTCCATATATACAGCCCTTAGGGCATCGTTTAGACTTCGGGTTTTGTTTAGATTAAAAGTTCACCATAGCTGCAACTTCGCGTACTTCGTTTGTGTTCAACGACCAGACAAAGGCGTCACAGAACCCCACCTTGATCAATAAAGCTTTCATCTTATATTCGCAATATCCAGATTGCAATCTCAGTTTCTTGCTTGTTCTTCGTTTGCTCGCAGGAAACAGACCCTCGTGGTCAGGTTGATCGTGCTCCGGCGTGGTCAATAACCTCTCGGAGTTGGTTCAGCGATTGCTAAGGCGCGACGTCCTCGCACGTTCGTAGTCGGATCGTCAAAGTCGACTGCCACCAAAGCGATATCCATCATCTCATCGAAAGACGGGACACCTTTGCCTCTATCAAGTGGTATCAGATTTCCAGGTTGCTCGGTGAGATTTTACAGTTTTTCGTAGTTTAGATCGAGTCTGTTCTTCATACCTATAGTCCATGAAAAAGCCACAAAAAATTAGGGTTAGTTCATCATATCCGAACCAATCTGAGCCTTTGCATAATCTTTTTAGGGTTTTGCTTTGTTGAATTTGCGGTTGCATCGTCGTGTCTAGTTGCTGGTCTTAGAGTCTAGTCTTTTAGAGTTTCGAGTTCTGGTCATAAGTTGTCACGCCGCCGCCGCACCATCATCATCACCCCTGCCATCTACCACCACCGCTTATCCGCCACCGCTTCGAATCCGTATCCATATACCACCACAGCTGTCATATACCACCACCGCTGCCATCTACCACCATATATCCAGCACCAATCCGAGTTCTTGTCATATTAGGTTTGTTTTCGAGATCCATCTAGATTCCGATTCGTGTTTCCTTGCCGGAGTAGGTTTCGGAAAAAAAAAAGAGTCCGGAAACCACGCTCCGTTTAGGCCCAAAATTTTTCGAAAACGCATTTTTCGAAAAAAATTCTGGCTATCCTATTTTTAGGTGTTTCTGAGTGTTTTGAGACAGGTGCCATTATAGGAAGTTTTTTTTGACCCGTTTCCAGTTTTTGGGTCCGGGCAGTCAAAAAAAATGGTCAAAACAATTTCGTGCCCATCCTGTCAGTTTGAGCTAGGAAGAGTTTTGAGACACTCGCCATTATAGTGATTTTTCACAAAAAAAAAGCAGCGCAAAAAAAAAGAGCGAAAAAATTCCAGAGTGTGCTTTTCCCTTGTTTACGTGCCGCGCCGTGATTTTGTTGGTGTTCTAGGCTTGCGCCTCTAGCACAGTCTAGCCTAGGACCAGCACAGTACCGTCGTTGAGCGTTTATTCAACTTTGCATCTCTGAATTGATTATTGCTGACCCTTTTTGCTACCATATTATAAGCCTTCCCAGCTCCACATACATCTACGTCGTGCGTTTGACTCTCCCAGGTAATTGCTCTATCCAAGCTTTGAGAGTTTTTGACTAGAACGGTTGCCGATCACCGCCTGCTGCTGGGTAAGAACTGGTAAGAATTTGAGATTTGCTTGACGGATTTGTGACACCCACCACCACCTCTTGTTAGTAGTCTGTAGGATCATATTCTTGTGTGTTTCTATTGCTGCTAACCATGCCAGGATCACAAGCCGACGAGACTGACTGGGAGAACATGACGAATAAGGATTTGCATGATAAATTTTAGCAAATGATGACTGAACGGGTGCAAGACGTGCTAAACAGATTTGAAGAGGCCATGGAGAAGATAGATGGCATGGAGAAGACGTTCAAAACAAAGCTCGATAACAAGTTTAATGAATTGCTCGCGCGTCTTCCACCACCACCACCCGCTGCACCTAACGCACCTCTCCAACAACAACAACAACGACTACCTCCACGTCGCGAAATAGACCTCCGCCGAGCGAGCCGTGTTCCTCTTGCGTTTGGCCAAACTGTTGGTGCTGCTGTTGATACTTCTGTGGCTCCTGCTGCTGATGCGGAGGAGGATGATTATGTGGGAGATTACGAGGATGAGGTTGCTCAAAATCAGAACTACGTGCAACCACCAGCACCACCACCAGCAGGTCGAACTCAGGTATATATTCGTAATGGTAGGCCTGCACCACCACCTCAGGTACGAGATGATGTCCATATTCCTAAACTGAAATTGAATATTCCACCATTTGAGGGTAGATATGTTCCTGATATATATCTTACTTGGGAGTTAGAAACTGAACAACGTTTTACATGTTTACAATATCCCGAGGAGAGACGGGTTGCTGCTGCTGTTTGTGCTTTCACTAGTTTTGCATGTGTCTGGTGGTCTGAACATTGTAGATTATATCCTATTCCAACTACTTGGGCTGCTTTGAAAACCGCTATGCATACGCATTGGGTTCCACCATATTATCAACGTGAATTGCTTCAAAAATTGCAGCGTTTAAGACAAGGGAAAAATTCTGTAGAAGAATATTATCAGGAATTACAAACTGGCATGATTAGATGTGGTATTGTTGAGGAGAATGAAGCTATGCTTGCACGTTTTCTGGGTGGATTAAATAGAGAGATTCAGACCATTCTAGACTATAAGGAGTATACTAATATCACTCGTTTATTCCATCTTGCTTGTAAAGCTGAACGTGAAGTGCGGGATCGACAAGCATTGGCGTGATCTAACTTTTCTGCAGGCCGACCTTCATCATGGACACCGCGTGCATCTTCTACTTCAACTACACCAGCACCTCAATCAGGTGCCTCCTCCAGTCGTGATACAAGAAAACAGGCACAACTACCATTATCTGCCAAGAGCGCACCTGCTGGGCCTGCACAAAGTTCTTCTTCTTCCATGGCATCAATAGGGCACACAAGTAATATTATTTGTCGTCGTTGTAAGGGAGGAGGTCATTATGCGAGAGAATGCAAATCTCCGCGTGTGATGATTGCTACCGCAGATGGTGGATATGAGTCCGCTAGTGACTATGATGAGGAGACTTTGGCTCTTATTACACGTGAAGAACATGGTGGAGATGATTCTGATCATGAGACGCAATACATGGCTCCTGAAGACGCTGACAGGTATGAATGTTTAGTTGCTCAACGTGTTTTGAGTGTGCAGGTCACACAAGCTGAGCAAAATCAGAGGCACAATTTGTTCCATACCAAGGGAGTTGTGAAGGAACGTTCTGTGCGCGTCATAATAGACGGAGGGAGCTGCAACAACTTGGCTAGCATGGAGATGGTGGAGAAGCTTTCTCTCACCACAAGACCACATCCACATCCTTACTACATCCAATGGTTCAACAACAGCGGCAAGGTTAAGGTAACACGTACTGTTCGTGTGCATTTTAGTATCTCTACATATGCTGATTATGTTGATTGTGATGTGGTACCTATGCAAGCATGTTCCTTATTACTTGGTAGACCATGGTAATTTGATAAAAACTCTGTACACCATGGTAGAAACAATCACTATACTCTTGTTCATAAGGATAAAAATATTACTTTGCTTCCTATGACTCCTGATTCCATTTTGAAAGATGATATTAATAGAGCTAATAAAGCAAAACAGGAGAAGAATAAGAGTGAAAATCAGATTGTGGCAAAAGAATTTGAGCAACAAATGAAGCCTAATAATAAACCATCTAGTGTTGCGTCTGAAATTAAATTGAAAAGTGCATGTTTATTTGCCACCAAATCTGATATTGATGAGCTAGATTTCAGCAAATCTGTTTGCTATGCTTTTGTGTGCAAAGAGGCATTATTTTCATTCGAGGACGTGCCTTCCTCTTTGCCTCCTGCTGTCACTAACATTTTGCAGGAGTTCGCTGACGTCTTTCCACAAGACGTGCCACCGGGATTACCGCCTATTCGAGGGATTGAGCATCAGATTGACTTAATTCCCGGTGCTTCACTGCCAAACCGTGCACCATACCGTACCAATCCAGAGGAGACGAAGGAGATTATGCGTCAAGTACAAGAGCTTCTCGATAAAGGTTATATACGCGAATCCGTTAGTCCTTGTGTTGTTCCTATTATTCTAGTGCCGAAAAAGGATGGTACATCACGTATGTGTGTTGATTGTAGAGGCATTAATAATATTACTATTCGTTATCGTCATCCTATTCCTAGGCTCGATGATATGCTTGATGAATTGAGTGGCTCTACAATATTCTCCAAAGTTGATTTGTGTAGTGGATACCATCAAATTCGTATGAAATTGGGAGATGAATGGAAAACAGCATTTAAAACTAAGTTTGGATTATATGAGTGGTTAGTCATGCCTTTTGGGTTAACTAATGCACCTAGTACTTTCATGAGATTAATGAACGAAGTTTTACGTGCTTTCATTGGACGATTTGTGGTAGTTTACTTTGATGACATATTGATTTATAGCAGATCTTTGGAAGAGCATTTGGAACATTTACGTGCTGTTTTTATTGCTCTACGTGATGCACGTTTGTTTGGTAACCTTGGGAAGTGCACCTTTTGCACCGACCGAGTATCTTTTCTTGGCTATGTTGTTACTCCACAGGGAATTGAAGTTGATAAAGCCAAGATTGAAGCTATTGAGAGTTGGCCGCAACCCAAAACGGTCACACAAGTGAGGAGTTTTCTTGGCCTCGCTGGATTCTATAGGCGTTTTGTGAGAGATTTCAGCACCATTGCTGCACCTCTCAATGAGCTTACAAAGAAAGATGTGCCTTTTCTTTGGGGTACCGCACATGAAGAAGCCTTCTCGGTATTGAAAGATAAGTTGACACATGCTCCTTTACTCCAACTTCCTGATTTTAATAAGACTTTTGAGCTTGAATGTGATGCTAGTGGAATTGGATCAGGCGGTATGTTATTACAAGATGGCAAACATGTTGCATACTTTTCTGAAAAATTGAGTGGGCCTAGTCTGAATTATTCTACTTATGATAAAGAATTATATGCTCTTGTTCGGACTTTAGAAACATGGCAACATTATTTATGGCCCAAAGAATTTGTTATACATTCTGATCATGAATCTTTGAAACATATTAAAAGTCAAGCTAAACTGAATCGTAGACATGCTAAATGGGTTGAATTCATTGAGACTTTTCCTTATGTCATTAAACACAAGAAGGGGAAAGAAAATGTTATTGCTGATGCATTGTCTCACCGCTATACTATGCTTTCACAACTTGACTTCAAAATATTTGGTTTGGAGACCATCAAAGATCAATATGTGCATGATGCTGATTTTAAAGATGTAATGCAGAATTGTAAAGAAGGAAGAATGTGGAACAAGTTCGTCGTTAACGATGGATTTGTGTTTCGTGCTAACAAGCTATGCATTCCAGCTAGCTCCGTTCGTCTTTTGTTGTTGCAGGAGGCGCATGGAGGAGGATTAATGGGACACTTTGGCGTGAAGAAGACGGAGGACATACTTGCTACACATTTCTTTTGGCCAAAGATGAGACGGGATGTTGAGCATTTTATTGCTCGCTGCACTACATGTCAAAAAGCTAAGTCACGACTCAATCCTCATGGTTTATATATGCCTTTGCCTGTACCTAGTGTTCCTTGGGAGGATATATCTATGGACTTTGTTTTAGGTTTACCTCGAACAAAGAAGGGGAGGGATAGCATATTTGTTGTCGTGGATAGATTCTCGAAAATGGCACACTTTATACCATGTCATAAAAGCGATGATGCTGTTAATGTTGCTGATTTGTTCTTTCGTGAAATTATTCGCTTGCATGGTGTGCCAAATACTATTGTTTCAGATCGTGATACTAAACTTCTTAGCCACTTTTGGAGATGTTTATGGGCTAAGTTGGGGACTAAACTGCTTTTGAGTACTACTTGTCACCCCCAAACTGATGGACAAACTGAAGTAGTCAATAGAACGTTGTCTACTATTCTTAGGGCTGTTTTGAAGAATAATAAGAAAATATGGGAGGAATGCTTGCCTCATATTGAATTTGCTTATAATCGTTCATTGCATTCTACTACTAAGATGTGCCCTTTTGAAGTTGTGTATGGTTTCCTACCTCGTGCACCTATTGATTTGTTGCCTCTTCCATCTTCGGAGAAGGTTAATTTTGATGCTAAACAACATGCTGAATTGATTTTAAAAATGCATGAGTTAACTAAGGAAAACATTGAGCGTATGAATGCTAAATATAAACTTGCTGGAGATAAGGGTAGAAAACATGTTGTGTTTGCACCTGGAGATCTTGTTTGGTTACATTTGCGTAAGGATAGATTTCCTGATTTGCGCAAATCAAAGTTAATGCCACGTGCTGATGGTCCCTTTAAGGTGTTAGAGAAAATAAATGATAATGCATATAAACTTGAGCTGCCTGCAGATTTTGGGGTTAGTCCCACTTTTAACATTGCAGATTTGAAGCCTTATTTGGGTGAGGAAGATGAACTTCCGTCGAGGACGACTTCATTTCAAGAAGGGGATGATGATGAGGACATCAATACAATTGTTACACCCACAGCCCCTGCTGCTATACATACTGGACCAATTACTAGAGCTCGTGCACGCCAACTAAATTACCAGGTACTTTCGTTTCTTGGTAATGATTCTAATGTTCATGAGAATATGATGCTGCCTAAATTGGATACATTTGTTTTGCTTACAAATGAAGGACCTAGCTTGGAGAAGGATGAACATTGGAACAAGAACGGACTACTCCCACCGCTGTCCAGGCCATCCCTCTACTCACCCACACCTCCTGTTATTCTGCGGCGACAGTAGCCTCACACCGCAGCCGAACCAGTGAACCCTTGTACTCCTCTTTGCGTGGGCATCCACTGCTGCGTCTTCCCCGACTCCGAGTCGTCCCCTTCCTAGGCCTCGCCGTCGTCCACCGCCGTAATGCTCTCGGCGCGGCGTGGTCAACATGGTCAAGGAACGACTTCCATCGGACGTGGACTGTACGTGGAGAGGCTGACAGCTGGGTCCATGGCCGCAGCAAGGAAGTGCCTCCTTATTACGTGCAAAATAATGATTCCTCCACTTGACAGCAGGGACCCACCGGACGGGCCACCGTATTTCACAAAAAAAACGTTTCCCCCTGACTACTGGGACCCACCAACTACATCTTCGCATGCAAGGAAGTGCGTCCGGGCAAAAAAAAATCGATTCGCCCCCATGACTGCTGGGACCCACCAGCTACATCTTCGCACGGAAGGAAGTGCGTCAGAAAAAAAAAACGATTCGCCCCCTGACTGCTGGAACCACTACACCACGCACTAGAATTCCCTACTGATGTCTGTTGGGAAAAACACAGTATTGCTGACCGATAATCTATCAGTAAAATTTCTAACAAACTGTGGGTCGGGAAACCTCTATATAGTGACCTACTATCGGTCGGGAATGCTAAACCATATAACATCCAACAATCGGTCGGGAATTCTGTTATGCCCGTCAGACCATCGGTCGGTAAATAACCCCGACCAACCATCAGACGCTAAATGGGCCTCGCGCGCGAACGCCAAATTTGTAGCGCCAATAACAGGCCCAACCCGCGAAGATTTTTTCCCAAAAATCACAAGCACGCGCAGAAGGTAGCCAAATCCCTAGATTCGTTCCCCACGCACGCTGCCTGGGGCTCCCGCCGGTCGATCCCATGCCGTCCCACCGCCGCCCCGACACCGCCCGGGGCTACCGCCGGTCGATCTCGACGCCGTACCACCGCCGCCCCATACCGCCATGCCTCTACAGCGCCGCCCGACGCAGCCATGCCTCTAAACACCGCCGTGCCTCTATAGCACCGCTCCACGCCGTCCTGCCCCTTCAGCGCAGCCCAACGTTGTCCTGCATCTCCACTGCCGGCCCAACGCCTTCCTGCTCTCTCTCCGGGTGGCCGCCTCTCTCCACGGCCACATCCAGCACAGTTGCCGCCTTCCTCCCTGGCCCGACCTCCCCCATGTCCACCACGAAAGCACACGCAGCGGTGGCGGCGATTTGGATCGGGGCAGCGTGCGGCTGGGCAAGGGCATCGATGCGGCTGAGGTATAACTCCTCCCTCTCTGTCTTTGCATCCCTCCTTCTATCTCTCTCTTCTGGAGGCGTATTTTGACAGTTGCTGGCAGGGAAAGGATTACTCCGGCGGCGGGGAACGGGGAGCTCCGGCGGTGGGAAACAAGTAGATGTTCCAGTGGACAAGGCACCTCATGCTTTTATTATTCTCTGGTTCTCCGATTTGCTGTGTACTGCTGCCAGCTAGTCTGATTGTGAGAAGCTTTATGGCAGCGATATGAACTAATTTTAGAAGTTGAGCTGTTGTGTGCAAATTTTGTTTATTTCCAGTGCAAATTTTGTGGTACCGATATGAACTAATCTTTTTTTTCCATTGGTCATTTAGTTCACCTTTCACTAAGAGTCATGTTTACGGTGTTACTCTTGTTATGCTTCTGCCCAAGATAAGTTAATTTTTGCTCTTCCAAAAAGGTTCCCCGGATATGTTTCCTGTTTTGTGCTTAGTCTGCCATGATGTGTTTAGTCTGCCACCGTGTTTAGTGTCTCATTGTGCTTGATAAGAGGATTGTTCAAATGTAAAAACTTTCTTTTTACATGAGATGACATGGCTTTTGCCCCCTGTTTTCGCTGACTTGGTTTCTGCAGGTAGCATAGTGTATAATTGCTGGTAACATTGAGTCGTCAAGGAGAAGTAGCAGGAGGAAAAATGGCAAGCGCAAGTGGAAGCGGAAAAGCTAAAGGTGGTGGTGGTCATGGAGGAACATCTGAAAGCGGTAAGAGGTACAAGTTTGATGCCGCGCTGATTGATGCACAACTTATGAAAAGATGTGACAGTAGAATTAGTGAAGCTGACTGGAAGAACCTTATTACTTACTGGAGATCTTCGGTATTTGAAGTAAGTCATCCCGCTGACTAGAAAACTGTAGTATATGCATCCACACTCTGTTCTGGACCTAAATATATGTAGCACATGCTGATTCCTTGTAACATACTCTGTTCTGGACCTAAATAAACAAATATGCATGTAATCATTAGTTGCAATTATTGGTCAAACAATATATACGATATCAAAACAGTAGGCAGTGTTGTTGCCAACATGTCTAGTCATAATAAATCTCCTTTCCTTTTTTTCTTGTAGTCTCGCAGTGCTATCGCCAAAAAGAATCACGCAAGTGTCTCATACATCCAGCAGCAAGAGTCATGCCCGTGTTACTGAAGAAAATGAAAAATAATTACCCCAATTAAAAGTGATATGCCACTATGTTTCAGTGACTAATGCATGTAAAATAAATAAATGATTGTAGGCTGTCAAACTTGTCCATCAGCCTCGAAGAGATCAAGTTTATATCGAGACAAATACATGCAAGAAAGGGGATAAGAAAGGGAGTTATGTGCCGCAGGCAGAAGCAACAATTGTAAGTCACTTTTGCCATGCTTTCTCTGTATTACTCAAAAATTGTACAAGTAAAATTTACATAGCAAGTAAATATAATACATTTTGCAGAAATATCTCGTAGAGAAAGCTGAAAAGCGCACTGAATGGAAGGAAAAAGCATTCAAGAAGGTGATCTGTTTGCACATGTATGTGGAATGAAGGAGCCAAGGGGTCGTGTTCGTACTTCTGTATGCATGGACTGGTCATGAAACTCCTGTTGCTCAGGCAACAATTTCCAAATTTGACCCGCATTTGGTCAGGCAAGGTTCGCTTTTCCTTTAATCATGCATATTGATTATAATAGTCTTATGCTATTTTAACCTTTGCACTGTGCTTTGTACATATAACTTATACTATGCGCAAATATATTGTTTCCATGTAAGAAAGTGTTATGAATAAAAATAAGTCAAAAAATATATACAATGCCTTCTGAATCTGAGCAATATCCCCACAATTTTTTCTGTATCACAAGAGACCACCATGATGAGTATATGTGTTCCAATGAGCAGATAGTGCTAGCTTAATTTATGAATAATGGAAAAATATACTGAGGCTGTGAAGAAGGCTGCCATCGAGACAAAGAGCGAGCACCCCAAGGATTAATGCGTGGCATAGAAGGTTATCAAAAGAACTATGTCTTTTTGTTAATTAATTTCCTAGATAAGTACACTCGCACATGCATCTTTGCGACAAAATAAAAACTAAACTACTCTCTCTCTCTCTCTCTCTCTCTCTCTCTAATGTTATCAAAAGTACTAATTGTGAACTTCATCTCTATTTTCTCCAAAAACTCTGTTTGGTATCCCTTTCACTATAAGTTTATTACTTTGTGATTAGAGAAATTAAGATGTATATGTGCATACTGTAAGAACATGATCAGTGGTGTACAGATCCTATGAAGTGAAATACCCAACGCAGTTTATACTCAACGCAGTTTATGTGTACAGATCCTGTGTGCATATTTTCGTTTTTCCTAGATTTATAGAAAAATAGCATATGCGGCATAAGCAAAAACTGTTTGTGATGTAAACTATGGTCTAACGATTTAAGATCGTCATAGTTATTCCCAACTAATAATCTCAAACACAAAAAAGGTACCCCGTGTGTATGCACGGGTCGATGAAAATGTCACACAATTGATTCTATGCTGTATCACCCAATGTATAGCAGCTTCCTTGACTTTATTTTGTTCTCATCGAGTGGCATGGTATTCTGCCATGTTCCCCTGTCTATGCATACTTGGCCCTTGGCCGGTGCTTCTCCTGTTGAGCGCCGAGGGGGAGATTAAATAAGAACAGCAGCAGAACAACATCGGCGTTGAAAAAGAGCATCAGGGAGATTATTATGCATGGCAACTTAATACACTTCTATAACTATGTAATTTCGATATTTATTGTACTGAAGCTCCACTATAACAACCAGTGCACTAAATAACAACAACTTTTGTAATCCATGTGCAGTTCTAGGTTCTGGCTTTGTAGTGTGCATCATCTAGTTGAAAAATGAAATGATGTGAAACTATGTTCGATCTTGCTGGTTTGCTGCTTGTCAACCTTGCTATGCTGCTGTCTGCTGAATTCTGGGTGTACGTCGATGCAAATGAACATGGAAACGACTTCAGCTTCACATTTTTTTACTAAGCCTCATGATGCTAATGGTAGTTGGTTTCTATACTCTGCAAGCCTCATGATGCTAATTGAAATATCCTTTATCATGTTGCAGATGCTAAGCAAATGCTTTTGATGCTACCTGTTCTTATTCAGCTGCTAACTTTTCTTAATCATCTGATTTCTTCTTTCATTCATGTAGGAATGGCTAAAGATACACGCGCTTTTAAAATTTCTAGAAGGGTACCCCTTTTCCTGTCAGTGGTAATGAATTCTCTTGAGTTGCTTTGGTATGAAATGATATTGAAGGTAGCTTAGAGAAAATATAACGTTGTGTGGAATATTTATCGGGGATTTTGACTTGCAGATGTTCAAGCTAGAGAATGTTCTCCAATGAGATGAAGGATGAAGGCTTTGATATCAAGTGCGAGAACGATGCAACGATCTTGCTGGAAGGCTGTGAGGATGGGTATGTAGTTGCCCACTACAAGGAGCCAAGGTAGATGATGTATTGCAGAAAACAAAGCGACAAACTTTTGCTCTCAGACAGTGAACTATCATGTTTCCTCTATTTAATTAGTTACATTAGTTTATTTATAGGAAACTTGGCTGGCCATTCGTTCATAACTATTGAACTATTTATATGTGAAAATTAATGAATGTGTGTGACTATTGTTTGGTTCTGGTTTAATATTGTTGGATGATGCATGTTATTGTTATGTATGATTATGTAACTTCATTGACATTCTGTGGGTAACGTGAAATCCAGCTGTGGGAAGGCTAACGGTTGTTGGTTGGTAAAAAAAACCATGTCACACAGCCGGTCGGGAAAGGCTAATGCTTGGCTCGACAGAATGTTGGTCGGGAAACAAGACCCTGTCAGATAGTCGGTCGGGAAAACCCTTGGCTACACTAACGAATTGTCAGTCGGGAAAGATTACCCTGTCTGATAGTCGGTCGGGAAAGGCCCATGGCAACCCCAACAAACTGTTGGTCGGGAAAGGCCCATGGCAGGCCCAACATATTGTTGGTCGGGAAAGATACCTTATAGCCGACAAACAGTCGGTCGGGAAAGATATGTCGGTCGGGAAAGGGCTTTCCCGTCTGGACTTTCCCCAACAGACGTTGTTGGTCGGCAATAGTCTTTCCCGACCGACTGTCTGTTAGAGAAACTTGTATTCCCGACCAACCCACCAGCTACATCTTCGCACGCAAAGGAAGTGCGTCCGAGCAAAAAAAAACGATTCGCCCCTCTTGACTATTGGGACCCACCAGCTACATTTTCACACGCAAGGAAGTGTCTGACAGTCGGGACCCACCTGGTCGAAGCATACGTAGCGTTGTCATTCTGGTCACGAATATGTACGTACATATATACTGGTGGATGTAGAGGCGCGCACGTGTCGTAGTAGAGGCACACACGTAGCATGTACACGTACGTATAGCGGCCAGGGTGCAAGAAAGAAAATACGGCCACGTATCTGTACATACGGGCGGTGTCTCGAACGCTTACTTGCGCATACGTACGGCGAGGGCTCGTGTACATGGCTGGGTCGAAACGGAGAAACAGCGTCGTCGTCATGTTCATGGGGAGCCAACCGGCCGGGTCGGAACGGAATGCATGGTCGTGTTCATCGGGAGGGCTTGGACTGAACAGGCGATGGAAATGAGGCCTGGCATACCGCACAACGGAGGAAACGGCCTTGTGTTCGACCAGCCACGTTCGAAACAAGATCCTGTTCATCGGGAGGGGTCTGACGTACCGCACAACGGAGGAAACGGACCTCCTACGATCGAAACGGGGGTCCGTTGATCGGGAGGGGTGTGGCGTACCGCAAAACGGAGGAAACGGACCTCCTACGGTCGAAAC